>NC_056731.1:1074723500-1074766368 GCF_019279795.1 Protopterus annectens
CTTTGGTAAAGCCAACCTGGTTCATTTTTTTTTTCAAATTATTATTAATTGTGTATGTTATTTGAGATTAGCCATTATTTCATTCTTCACACTTGTGCCCTCTGGAAAAAAAAAAAGAAAAAGAAAAAACTTAGAAAGATTCGAAAAGTCAACTTATATTTTATATTCCTTCTTCTGCTTTCTTTAAGCACTTCTTTAAATTATGATCTCTGTTGCAGTGTAACTACAAGAAAATCACAATCTATTAATATTGTTTGACCATCTACCATTAATTTCATTCCAGGCCTTCACAGTAGACATATGATTTCTTTCTTCTCATGACATGTTACATGCATTATTTGAGATTTATCATATCTTCAATCAGCCAAAATTAAGGAGACACAATACATTTTTTAAATTCCCAATGACTTCCTAGTGAACACAGTCAAGAAGGCCTATATAAGACTGGTTAATAACCATAAGTTTGCTATTATATTTATCCTATAGAATGATAACATACTTTCTGACTAACAAGTAATGACTTGTCAGGCTTGGAGTATAGAGCCTGCGACAGGGAGAGGGACACTTTGATGTTTTGTCATCTTAAGTGTTGGGGTTATAATAACCTCATTGATAGGAAGTGGTTCATGATTCAGGTTTTGATACTACAATGTTTCTTATATATTTTTTTAATTGCCTAAGTATATTAATCAAACTAAAAGGAAACTAAAATATTCATAGCTGTACACAAACAAGAACTCTTATACATTATTCTGCCTAAGAGAATACACATTCAATTAAATCTACATACAGCAGTATTTAAATATGAAGGTGATCTCAATTAATGTTAATGAATTGAATAATAAATGTAACAGACTAAGTTTATTTAAATATATTAACACTAAAAATTCAGAATTGATATTTCTGTAAGAGTCACATTTATTAACTGAAGACATTAATCCACTCATCTTCAATGGTTATACAGTATTAACTGCTAACTAGTTCATCACATAAGAAAAAAAAGAGGGGCAATGATTTTATGGAAAAATTCTGTCATTATGCCAAAAATAATAAGCTCATATCAAAATTAATCTGGGATGCTTTGTATGTCAACTATCTCAATTAATGGTAAACTATATACTTTTATTAACATTTATTGGATACCTGGGTTGAGTGCAAGTATAGTTAAACAACAGTTAGAGAAAGTAATCCAGCACTCCAAAGGGAACTTGATAATAGCTAGGGATTTCAATTGTATACTAGACAATAAAGACACTGACTCTATAAATACCAGAAGGAAAACTGCAACATCAAAAACACTAGCAGAATTTGTTGAACTACATAATCTTAAATATGTTAATGAATATGCAGACAAAGATTCTCTGCATTATACATTTTTCCACATAGGTATAATACAAGAATAAGAATAGAGTATATATATATATATATATATATATATATATATATATATATATATATATATATGTATAGAATCCACAAAGCCAACGAACCGAACAAGTAGGCGTGTAAAAAATGCGTATTGCAAATCGACCAAATGTAAAGTTCCTGATGGTCCTGTAGAACCACCTCCGTAATCCAGAGGCTACAAGCTTGTTGTCAACCACCGTGTTGCCAAAAGTTGTGGATGGTGTCTGCAATAATGGTCTCAAACCAACCTCCGTGTTTAGAGTACTTAGGCTATAGCCCACTTCCGTGCTGTAAAAGTTGTCAAAAAGCTTCCTGAAGCAAATCCAAAGTGAAAACAAAAACCATTCGGTTCATAACTTTTAATCGTAAGCGCTTTCACGGCTGAGAGAAGCCGCTTCATCAGACAAGGAACTTTACATTTGGTCGATTTGCAATACGCATTTTTTATACGCCTACTTGTTCGGTTCGTTGGCTTTGTGGATTCTATACATTTCTGGGGCTTGGTGGTTTCTACTATATATATATATATATATATATATATATATATATATATATATATATATATATATCTCAAATATATCAAAGGAAATAACCACATTTCTTAGCATTGCCCATTAACAGACCACAATGCAATTACTTTTGAAGTAAAAGTTCATAACATACAAAAGGTGAGAATCACTAGAATACCATTCTATATAATGAATATTAAAGAGTTTAAAGAATTTTATATAAAAGAATTACAATAATTTCTTGAATTAAACATACATGAAGACACTTTGAAAATCTATGTATGGGGTGCATTCAAAGTATACATATATGGAAGAACATTAACTTGGTACACAAATAAAAGGAAGCAATGGGACAAGCAATTAACAACTTAAAAAAGAAATAGATATTATCAAACTTAATATACAAAAGGACATAGTCAATTAACTAATGATTTAGCAATGAAAAATAAAGAATATACTGAAATATTACATCATAAAATAATTATAGAATTAGAACAATTCAGACTTATTTCTTATTCAATGAATCAGAAGAATCAAATGAAATAGCAAATAGAACTATGAAAGTCATTAAAATGAATCAAATAAAAGAAATACACAATTACAACATTAATAAGAAAGTCTCAGACTTAAACAGCATACTAGAAACATTTCTGTCACACTATCAAAAAATTAATACTAACAACATAGAGATAAAATCAAAAGAAACAATTAGAAACTTCCTTCAGACTAATATAAACCTCAAGAAACAGGAACAACAAAGTAGACACATTGACAAGCACATAGCAATGTCTGAGTTGCAGGATCAAATTAAAAAAAGTGAAATCCAATAAAGCATCAGGAAATGGCAACATAAAACCAAAAATGTAAAATTTATTGCCCAAAGAAGCTAAACAGTTTTTGTTAAAAGTTTTTAACCAGGTTTAACAAGGAATATTAGTTCTACCTTCTTGGAAATATAGTTTAATTTCACCTATTTTGAAATCTGAAAAAAAAAAATGCCTCAGGATATTTTTCCTATAGCCCAGTTTTATTGTTAAATGTGAATTACAAAATTGTTATGGTAATAAATACAGAGAGAATTAAACATATATTACCATCATAAATTGATCATAATCAGACAGGTTTCATAAAAGATAGAAACCCCTAGTATAATATTAAAATAATTTTTGCCTTGATAGATTATGTTGATTTAAATTAGAGAGGCATGACTCTTGTGAATCTAAACATCAGTAGTGCCTTTGATTCAATAGACTGGAATTATTTACTGGTGGTACTAGAAGAATATGTTTTTTTCACAGCAATTTGCATTCTTAATTAAAACTATGGGCCGGATTCACGAAGGCTTGCACAGAGTCTAAGAGTAGTGTAAGACTCCATGCAGCCTTCGCGATCCAGGAACAGCCCAAAGTCCGTGTAAGAGACAAGCTAAAACGGCTCTTACACGGAGTGGGCGTGGATAAGCTAATCACCTCACTTGCAGCCGAATAGCATGCAAATGAGGATGATTAGCGATCCAGGAAGCCCAGAACAGCCCATGTAAGAGCCGTTTTAGCTGCAGAAATGTACTCAGTTGACAACTGAGTACGTTTCTGCAAAAACTGTAATGGAGCCATGTCAGCTCCAAATAAAGGGTGCATATGTGTCAGGCAGTATGCCAATGGCCAAATATGTGGCCATTGGCTAAGTAACCTGATGCAAATATATTAAAAATATAATTTTTTTTTCGGCGATTGCCGATGTTTAAACCCAGCGCAGCCACGCGCAAATGGGCTGCGCTGTATAAAACATAAAAACGAAGGTTTTAAACCTACAAATGTAGGTTTTATGCAATACATGGAATGTCAATGCAGGGACCATCAGACCAAAACCAACATGACCACCTTGTAGTGGTTGCTAAGGGGGGAAGCTGAGTCTAAGACATGTAACTAAGCATTAGTAGGCAATCTGATGCAAATGAGTGTAAGGATACTGAATTCCACTGTCACATAGCAAATGAGCACAGTCTGAGTAGTGTAAGAGTTACAGAAGGGGGAGGAACAGAGTAGGAGATAGATGACATCACAGGGGGGAATGGTAGAAAGAAATGCAGTTCATTGGAGGTCAGAGTTACATGACAGATATCAAACAGATATCATGGAAGGAGGTGTGCCACTAACTAAGCATGAGAAAGTCAAGAAATGGAAGGTGTACACTGTTGCCTACACCAAAGTTTCATGCTGGATGTGTATGCGCACGTGTGTGCACCATGAAGCGCGAGTAAGGCAGTGTGCGCGCGTGTAAGATAGACTGAGCATGTGGGAGCGTGTTGGGAGATGTTTAACACTGTTTGCGCGGGCGTGCACGCGTTTTACTTCGAATAAGCAGATTCTGAACTGTTTAAGTATGTGTGCGCGCGTGTAAGCCACTGTGAGCGTGTTTCTGCTGGTTTACACACGGCTCCACCTTGAGGAAACAGAAAGGAAAAAGGAAGCAACAGATTTAGTAGAAAGCTAGCAGGGAATACTGCTGGAGCTAGCAGGTGAAAACAATTAGATGCAGGCAATTACACAGGCAGAATAGTAGCCCAGCCCAGCACTTAAAACTCTGCAAACAGCAGTACAGGATGTTTCTCTCAAGAGACACTGCAAGACAGGAGTTACGTTATCAGAAGTGAAAACTGAAAAAAGCTGTACTCAGAGCAGAAATGTTAGGGGCTGCCATAGCTGTCATAATGAGACATAGGCGACTTACTGAGGGTGGTGACAATGCAGATGGTGCCAGACAACCCACAGTGAGGAGACAGAGAAGAGTGTACAGGCCCAGGGTCACCTACCATGGGTTACATGAGCTGGAGATAGTAGAGCACTATAGAGTGGACAGAGACCTCCTGCAGCAAATAGTGGAGCTGTGCAGGCCACGCCTCACACACAGAACCAACCAAGGGGAACCCATCCCAGTGGAAACCAAGGTATGGGTTGGCCTAAGAATACTAGCAACAGGTACCTTCCAGAGACCAACTGGTGATATGATGGGGATATCACAGGCATCAGCCTCCAGGGTACTGCACCAGTTCCTGGATGCCATGTCAGCACATGTCGGTGATCGTGTATATTTCCCCAATGCCCGTGAGGTATTGGCCAGCAATATTCATCTCTTCCAGCAAATAGCGGAATACCCTGAGGTAGTGGGTGCAATAGACTGCACGCACATATGCATCAAAGCACCAGCCGGTGAGCGGGGTAGGGCATACATCAACCGCAAGGGCTTCCCCTTCATCAACTGCCAGGTCGTGTGTGATGCCCAGGGCATAATAATGAATGTGTGTGCTGGCTGTCCTGGGAGCTACCATGATTCCCACATCTGGCATTTGACGCAGCTGTACCAGACATTTGCCAATGGGGACATCCCACATGGACACCTAGTGGGGGATGCAGGTTATGCACTGGAGCCGTGGCTGATGACACCTATCAGAAATGCACACTCACCTGAACAGGAACGCCATAATGAGGCACACGCACAAACACATAATGTAATAGAGCATGTGTTTGGGCTGCTCAAGTCATGGTTCCGGTGTCTGGACACATCTGGTGGAGCCTTGCAGTACACACCAACTACATGTACCCAAATTGCCATGGTATGTGCTATGCTACATAATATGATCTTGTGAAAACAGCTGCAGCAGGACCAGCATAGGGCCGGGCCAAACAGCCCCCCACCATTGCCAAGGCCATCACAGGCAGAGCGTGACTCGGAGGAGGAACAACCTGAGCCTGCCCCAGTAGGCAGAAGGAGGCGTGCCCAGTATGCCCTGGCCTTGGCAAAGAGGCGACGCATAGCACATACACTGGCTCAGTAGGAACCCTGGGAATGATACCCCTCTCTGACTCACTCATATAGTAACAGGGATACCTAACATGACACAACCTGCTCTCAAACATGTACAGGGAAGTGTAATATGCGCATCCGACAGAGGCAGCCCTGCAGCACCACCTGAGGCATGAATGCTATGTGTTAAGTAATGTAGCACCATGTACTATATGCACACCTGAGGACCCTGACTAACATCCTACCCTCACCAAGCATCTTGCCACAACATGACAATGAGATGATCAAGTGCAATAATTGACGGACGTATCGCAGTTAGTCAAAAGGGATCTAATGTGTGCCAGTCTGGGATGACATGCTGAGCATGACATGATGCACCACCTGCTAGGACTGGTGTGCACCTATCAGTGCAGGCCGTATGGATACTGGCAAAGGCTGTTGTTTCCCACAGTGTGCCCTGAATAGGTAAGGCTCAAAACACAAACCTATCTCCATAGGTATCAGAAGGGATAAGAATAAGATAAGGGATAAGTCGAAACAGCAAGATGCATGCAGTCTAAACTCACCCAGTATGGAGAATGGTGATATCTGCGCTGTAACAGAAAACTGAGCCAAGGCTCACAACAGCACCCTAACACTACCAGGTTACACCTCATACTGTGCTGTACAGCCTCAAAACATGGAACAAGCTACAAAAGGAGGGTGACTAGCAAGAATTGTCAAGGATAACCACACCCCCATGTTGGTACCACAACAACAAGCAGCATGGACTAGCCATGGTCAAGTAACAGTGGCTAAAACTGCCCCCCCCCAGTTTATAGCCTGCTACAGACTACTGTCCCAACACCAGGAACTGCACCTGGCCTATGCTGGAATACATGAATATATCAAGTCCTCCAAACCACATTATATTGGGTGACTGAAAATACCCAGACATAGACTGGGAGCATTATACTATCTGCAACAGTGTAGGACAAAAGTTAATAGAATCCAAAAACCAAAAGGCCCAGGAACAACGTACCACTCCCACAAGAGGGGTAAGCATACTGGATGTGATAATCAGCAACATGGGTACTGGATGGCAAGACGAGAAGTGTATTGCTCACTGGTAAAACCAGACCATAGAGTAATCACACTGGATATACAAATCCTGACAACAGTCCCTGGCCAGAAAACCACAGTGGAAAACATGTGTAAAGCAATATTTGCACTCCTCCAAACTGATGTGGAATCCATTAAAGGTCCTGTGCAGGTGCAAAATATGGGCCATACCTCAGAACCTGTAATACAGCCATTCCATGAACACTGCCAGGAATGCTTGGATTATGCAATCCTAAATTAAAACAAGACACAATGCCATACACGCAGGCATCTGGCATGGTGGACACCAGCCATAACCAAACCATGCAAGAGAATGAGGAAGCTACTACATGATAGAGCAAACATAAACAATGAAGTAATCACTGATCAGTAGTATGGCAATAAAATATGTCCACACATACAATCCACTAAGGCCAGCCACAACAAGTTGAATCTGTGAATCCTGAGGCAATGTTACACCTGCCCCAAGTACACAGACAACCCCCAACTCCACCCAAGAAATACAAATATATGTGAGAGATGCAACCATCTATCCAAACTGGAGGCTGAGCTCCCTCAACTCAGTACTCCCAAAACTAGTCAGGAGGAGAAGGTAACCACACACACCACAAACACAGTCCCACATAGACCTATCACAACTGCAAACCAAAGACATAAACACATAAAAGCATTCCTGGAGGCACAAATTACAAACACAGCACACCAACAGAGGCCTCTAAAGCAGACACCCAATCAAACACCCTCCAAACATAGCACATGCAACACATAGTACACAAAGCTGGTGTGCCAAATAGTCACAGGCCAGAAGGAGAAACAATATGCCTGATACAGTTGTAATAGGTGACTCCATAGTCAGACACACTGCTGTCCCGCACACCAGACTGAACAAGGGAAAGGGTACAGTAAGCTGCCTGTAGGCTGCCACAATACGCCACATAACAGAAGTATGCAGGTCACTCCAAAGCAAGTAGAAATATGATGCAGTCATAGTCCATGCTGGTGTGAATGTCCTGAGATGTACCTCCCTAGACTACATGAAAAGAGACATAGATGAGCTCTCTGATTATGTAGTCCAAGCCGGTATGACACTCACCATTTGCAGCATCCTACCCTTACCAAGAATAATGCCACAGTACAAACACGGAATGATCAGTCATAGCAAGTGGCACACTTACTGGTGTCATTCCAAGGGGATCCAGTGTCTGTCTGCTTGGGATGTCATGCTTGACAAGCCACGCAGCTGTTCTTGGGATGGCTTGTACCTGTTATCCCTGGGCGTCTGAATATTGGATAAGGCCTTTGTCACCTCCATAGAGCCTTTTGTAGGCAAGGCTGAAAAGACTGACCCACCACCCTAGAAAACATAAGTGGAAAGAAACATAAGGGTAATGCTGACCAATGCCAGATGTGTAAACCCCAATATGCATGCTCACAAGGCCATCCCCAGTATGGAGAACATCGATGTCTGTGCAGTGAAAGAAACCTGCTGCAAGCCTCCTGACAGCACACCAGCACTACCAGGTTATACCACGTATCATGTGTCATGGCCCCAAAACCTGGAACAAAACATAAAAGGAGGGTGAGTATCCATATTCTGCACAGACACCCATACGTCCAGGTAACTGACAATGCACAAGGCATTGGAGTCCACCCATGTGCAACTAACTGTAGGCAAGACTGCTGTACAGTCTGTAGCATGCTACAGACCACACTCTCACACACAGGAACCCCACCCAGCCGTCCTGAAGACACTGGACAGTATGAATGTCCCACCAAATACCAAAAAAGGTACCACGAATTACCACATAGGTGGTAAACCATTATGTATGGAAGGAGTAACCAGGGACCTAGGGACACAAGTGGACAGTAACCTGTTATGTGACACCCACATTGCCAGTGTGGCTAGGAAGACTGTCTACATTTGACACCATATCAGGAAAGGATTCACATCTACGTCAACAGAGGTCATTGTGCCCCTATACTGTTCTCTAATCACACCCATAATCTAGTACAATGCCTCATATGGGATGTACCTTACCTGACACCTGCAGCAGTTAGAAAGACCTCAAAGGTACCTCACCAAGAGGATAAAGTTTCTCAAATATATGTCATATGCTGCCTGGCTGTAGACACCCCAGCTGAATGCAGTCACATACTGCCTACACAGAGGCATTGCATGCCTGTTGTAGAAGGCCATGCCCAACACAGGAGTAATGGATATGCTCCACCCCAGAAAATTCAAATCCATTGGAGCTGTGAGAGTGAGAGATGTCAACCTCAACAAATAATGAAATAGGATGTGCTGGTGGGACAGATACATAATCCAGAGGCTCCCCACACCCTGGACCAGAATCCCACTCCATGTTAGGCAGAGCCCCTCACTGACACTCTTTAACAGGAATCTTGCCAAGTGGATGGATGATTGTAGAGTTACACTGGGAGTCTTCACTGTGTCATGTCCAGACAGAGGCACAGCAAATCAAATCATAAATGGCCATAATATTCACATAGCAAGGGGTGGCAAAAGCCACAGACTCTCTGGCTAGGCTAACAAATGCCCTAGGGTGGATAGCCTAGTACGAACCTATGAACCTATGAAGATACAAATTGTACAGGACACTAAGGATAATCCCAAGGCTTTCACAACTGATGGTAGAAACCATGTTGGGAATTCACAGATATGCTCTGAATCACACAAATATCACAAACACACACAAATATTGCCAACATACATCCTGACAGGTGCAGTGCAAACCCCCCCCCCTGCCCCGAATGCAGAATATCTATCCCAGCAGACTGCTGGCCCCCTGACATTGCAGATGCTGAGGTAACAGCCAACATCTACAAAGCAAAACACACAGCAGCAATGGTATGAGATGGTGTCCTGGGCTTAGTGCAACATGGACTCCAAGATGAATGGAATGCCAAACCACACTACTGCTCAATGTCAGCCTTACCACAGAATATGTACCCAAAGAGCAGTGTACAACAACTGTGGTCCTTCTCAACAAAGGTGTTGCCTGAATGGATACTGAAAACTACTACCCCAGAATCCTGAGAAGCTCGGTCTGCACAGCTATGGAAAGGATCAGCATGTACCACAGACATAAAGATATTGGGGACCTACTGACACCGGACCCTACCCAGTGTGGATTTCTTAAGTGCAGATCCTGCCCCTAAACATGTTTGACTCAATGGAAACAGTCATTAAGGTCATTGATGAGGGCAATGTGGTCCACACAGGGTAGCTGGACCTTGCAAAGGTTTCTATACAATACCCTACGTGTTCACTATAGATAAGCTCACCAGCTTAAATATAAACCCCTATGTCAGTAGAGGGGTTGCAAACCAGACAAGGACAGAACAGACATGGTCAGACATGCTGCAGCCATGTCAGACTACAAACCAGATATAACTGGCATCCCACAAGGTTTGGTCCTGGGATCTCCCTCGTCTGGTATATATGTCCCGTAGGTACAGGCAAACATGGAAGGACTGTGTCCGAACATGTTTGCAGAGGACTACAAACTGCTCACCACATATGATCCACCAGCTGACACAAGCATCCCACAAAAGGGCCACATAGAAACAGACAACTGGTGCCATAGCCATGTCAGCAAGCTAATTGCAGAAACGTGTATAGTCAACCCCCGTGGATATACAGTAAGTGCCCACCAATTACCACATAGGTGTTAACCCATTATGTAGTTAACATGTAATGAGAGACCTGGGGACACAAGGTGATAGATATCCTGCAATGGACAAACATGTGCTGTAGTGTTTACAGAAACATACCATATACCCACCTAATCATGAAGGTTGTCAGATCTAGATAAGGGGAGGTCATTGTGGCTCTGCAGTCATCCTTCATCAGCGGTACAATTGACTACAATAGCCCCTGTGGGATGTACCTCAGCAGACATCTCCATCAACCGTAAAGTCCCCAACAGTACCTCACCAGGAGTATCAAAGAGCTTGCACAGATGTCATGTGTTGCCTGTGTTGCTGGTATCAATAAACATGCTGCACCTTGTACAATCTGAATGGCAGTGAGCTATGCACATGAGAGACCTGAACCCCAGCACTGACTTACATAGGACAAGCTGTACTGCATGATCCATAACACAGAAGCCACCCCACCCATGAGTGAACCCCAGTACAGGCTACCCATAGAGTCACTTATCAATCTTCCTCAATAGGAATCTTGATGAGTGGATGGGAGATGGTAGCTTTATCCTGGATATCACTGTCATGTCACAGGTAGACAGAGGCACAGTATACTAACCATGACATATGTCATGGCAAACTCCACTTACAATGTGTGTTGAAGGACAAACGCACTCTCCAACTAGCATTAGACATGGACTAGGGCACATCACTAGTGTTTGCAAATGTACACCTATGTTGTGGAATACACTACCAATGTTGGACAAGCCTGGTTTAAGTAGTTCATATCTGAACAGAATGCAACATGGTCAGATGTACACAACTGGCCCCTAACCAGGCTGTTGTGCTCACTATCGAAATGTAAAGCAGTGATAGCACTAAAGCCCAGGATACTGTCCACCACAGTCAAAGTACTACCAGTACACTATACAGTACTACAATGTTAGGTAAGTGTGAAAGGATGTTGACAACTGTATGCAAAGTATCCCATGCAAACACTGCAGGCACAGTATAATCCTGTTGTGTTCACACACAAAGCAGTTGTACAGTAACTACACAACATGACACACAACACACAACCATAAACGGGTGATATTTGTTGAAGTTCACACTCATCCACAAATGTGGTGGGCTGCAGAGTCTTACATATGGAATGCTCAAACTGGGCATGCTCACAGACAACATGCCATGGGAAGGATGAACTGGGCATGCTCACACACTTAGGCCAAATCCCAGTTTAGCAGTTGGACACACATATCTGGTATTTTTATGTGTTATTCCAGGAACCAACCACATTACAGCAGTCTGCCCAGTGCACACAGTTAAATGACTACAGAGACATACGTGATATAGTGGATCCCTCCCATATGCAAACATCTTCCACAGATGCACAAGTTGTTCATACAAACAGGGAATGCTATGGCAATAAAGATGTGCAAACAGTCTACCAGCAACAAATAATGTGCATTTGACAATTAAACATATGGGTGTAGAGGTCAACACTAGGCTGTTTGTCCTAGAGAATGACAGCTAAGCCAGAGTGTGCTTGGTGTCTGCCTCCCCACAGGATGCACATTCCCCTTTCTAAACACCGATGATGTCAGCACCCTATAAGTACAGCAGGAGAAAAGAAACTTCCCAGTAATGTGAATAGTGCACTCTGCTAATGTGTCTGTTATAACATAGTTAGGTAGGAGGTTGAATCCTGCAAATGTTCAGTGTCTGTGTGTGTGAGTGGGGTTGGTGTGTGTGTACGTCTGTGGGAAAAAAATGTCCCTTTTGGCAACTAGGAAAACACACTACAGGATGCACATTCCCCTTTCTAAACACCGATGATGTCAACACTCTATAAGTATAGCAGGAGAAGGAGAATGTCCCAGTAATGTGAATAGTGTTCTCTGCTAATGTGTCCATCACAAGTGTCATAACATAGTTAGGTAGGGGTTTGAATCCTGTGAATGACAAGTGTGTGTGTTTGTCTGAGGGGGGTTAGTGTATGTGAGAGAAATGTCCCTTTTGGCAACTAGGAGAACAGACTACAGGATGCACATTCCCCTTTCTAAACACTGATGATGTCAGCACTCTATAAGTATAGCAGGAGAAGAGAAACCTCCCAGTAATGCAAATAGCGCACTCTGCTAATGTGTCCGTCTTATGTGTCATAACATAATTAGGTAGGAGTTTGAATCCTCCAAGTGTGTGAGGGGAATGTCCCTTTTGGCAACTAGGAGAACAGACTACAGGATGCACATTTCCCTTTCTAAACACTGATGATGTCAGCACCCTATAAGTACAGCAAGAGAAGGGAAGCCACCCAGTAATGTGAATAGCACACTCTGCTAATGTGTCCATCTTGAGTGTCATAGCATAGTCAGGTAGGGGTTTGAATCCTGCAATGGGCAAGTGTGTGTTTTTGGCTGAGGGGGGTTAGTGTGTGTGAGGACAATGTCCCTTTTGGCAACTAGGTGAACAGACTACAGGATGCACATTTCCCTTTCTAAACACTGATGATGTCAGCACCCTATAAGTACAGCAAGAGAAGGAAAACCTCCCAGTAATGTGAATAGCGCGCTCCGCTAATGCGTTTGTCTCAAGTGTCATAATATAGTTAGGTAGGGGTTTGAATCCTGCAAGTGTGTGTGTTTGTCTGAGGGGGGTTAGTGTGTGTGAGGGAAATGTCCCTTTTGGCAACTAGGAGAACAGACTACAGGATGCACAGTTCCCTTTCTAAACACTGATGATGTCAGCACCCTATAAGTAAAGCAAGAGAAGGAAAGCCTCCCAATAATGTGAATAGCACACTCTGCTAATGTGTCTGTCTCGACTGTCATAACATAGTCAGATAGGAGTTTGAATCCTGCAATTGGCAAATGTGTATTTTTGGCTGAGGGGGGTTAGTGTGTGTGAGGACAATGTCCCTTTTGGCAACTAGGTGAACAGACTACAGGATGCACATTCCCCTTTCTAAACACTGTTCAGCTGAAGGCCATGGCTCTGGCACAAGTTGTCTGTTTCTATGATGCCCTTTGGAAGATGCTTGTGTTGGCTGGAGAGCCAATTATGGTGGCCAGTTCGCAGGCATCTGCATATTTGGTCAGCCACAGTCCATCCGTGTTGGCCTGTACCTCCAATAAATATATACCAAATAAGAGAGGTCCCAGGGCTGAGCCTTGTGGGACACAACTCGTAACTGGTTTGGAGTCTGGCATGGCTTCAGCAATTCTAACCATGTGGGCTCTGTCCTTGAGCCACTGTGCAATCCATCTAGTGACATAGGGGCTTATATTTAAGCTGGTGAGCTTCTCTAGAATGCCCAAGTGGGGTATTGTTGTGAAGGCTTTTGCAAGGTCCAGGTAGGCTGTGTGAACCACCTTCCCCTCGTCAATGGCCTTGGTGACTGTTTCAAAGAAATCAACAAGGTTAAACCTGGTAGTGCTGGTGTGCTCTCAGTAGCCCTGAACCAGGCATCTGTTACTGCACAGATATCAATGTTCTCCATGCCAAGGAGTGTTTTGGGTGCATGCATCTGGAGGTTTAGACTTCTGGCGTTGGGCAGCATTACTCTTAGTTTCTTATCCCTTGTGATACCTATGAAGGTGGGTTTGTCATTTGAGCCTTGCCTAACATAGGCACTATGGGGGTAGCAAGAGCCTTTGCCAATATCTGAAAGCCCAGGGGTGACAGGTGCAGGCCGTCCCTAGCGAAGCAGGTAGTTCAACAGAAGATGAATATGTGAAGGTGTAGTGCCTGTGATTAGTTAGCAGTAGCATATATGACTGCTCACGTGGACACATGCCAGGTAAATCATATGCACTGTGTCACAGGCAATGTACATGTGAACAGGACAAACAGTGACATCCTGTCAAGTGAGACATGGACATACATATAGTAAGCTATGCAGATGGCACTAGGAGTCCACAGAAGCTCTATAACTATGCATTGCAGGTGTGATCAGTATTCCAGGGTAATTGAAAGCAAACATGCATGCAAACAAAGCTACAGTAAACAGGGCTGCATGTAGTCCATTGTACAACAAACAAGCTGTACCAGTTCCAGTAGGTAACACTGCAAATATGCAGGCACTATGCACATGTACATGGAAATACACGGGTCAGATGGCTAGGGTCCAGTCTCAGTGCACACAAGTGTACAGACCATGTACTGTCAGGATGTACAATAACTGGATGGAAACCTATGTGCTCATACCTGCAGTAATACACATTTCAAATAACAGACACTGAGCCTTCACTCAGTGGTTCCATACTTAGTAGGATGTATGCTACCTGGCCTGCCACCACAGTATCCCTGACATATATGGGGACTCTCCCTCCTGTGACAGTTAGTTATGTGTGTTGGGGTTGTCTAGCATGGTATGAGATGTGAGCATGCAGTGCTAGGGTGCTCCTGTGTGTCCTGTACCAGTCGTGTAGTACTGCACACATATCA
This sequence comes from Protopterus annectens, assembly GCF_019279795.1. Taxonomy (NCBI): domain Eukaryota; kingdom Metazoa; phylum Chordata; order Ceratodontiformes; family Protopteridae; genus Protopterus; species Protopterus annectens. The sequence continues at coordinate 1,074,738,434 of NC_056731.1, forward strand.
ACATCCTCAAACATCTGCATTGCAGAGTCCAGTGTGGGCAACATGCCACTTGCAATTTACTTGTCCATCATTGTGTATTACTACATTCATTACCTTATCCCCTGTGCTACATATGTATGTAGCCTTCTGTTGACATCATTACCACCAGTATGCCAACATGTGCAGATGATACACTATGGTACTTACCATGGGTGTAGACAACAGGACATGACAATCACACACTTACTGCATCAGGCATACTGTGATATACCCACAATTAATTCAGCACACAGTACTGTTAACAACATGATACTATTACTACACATCTATGTGGTCACCCTGTGCATCAGCAACATGTTAACCTGTACCTGCGCAGTTGTTACAGATTGCAGGAGGTGGCACAGTTTCATCATATGCACAGGGTGTGAACTTGGTATGCTTGAGTCAGCCACCGATACCACCAATTGACATGTATGTGTATGTGTGTTGGTGAGGGACAGCAGTAGAAGGTGGGGCAATGTTGATGCAGTGTGTGCGTGTATGCGGTAGCCCTAGGTGTTGTCAATACGCATGTGTGTATGGATGCACACAGTTCCACCTCATGGCTGCCATATACTGGTGTTTGTGGACAGCCACAGACTGTACCTGCCAAGTCATACAGATCAGTGTCTCTGGCCATGGACACGGTACTTGTGCCTTGCAGGTGTGCTACAGACCGTATCCGGTACCAACCCAGACTGGGTACTGTCATCAGAAGCAGGTGTTCGTTGACTGGACACAGATCCCTGTCGGGCCTGGCCAGAGCCACGTGCACGTGGTCTACTGGGGCGGTCTGATGACAGCACAGACCCAGCATTGCTGGGGCTGCTGCTGGCACTATGGGGGTGGCCGCGGCCCTGCTGTCATCCGTGACAACTGCCAGCTGCTGCTGTTGCTGGCATACGGCCACGTCGATGCCTCAACCGCCCACCATCACCCTGGCTCATGGACATGTAGTTGTGGAACCGGTCTAATATGTCCCCACAACGTCTGTCTATGAGATCGGTGAAATCACGGATGGCAGCCGCAATGTCACGCATACTGTCAGTCATGGCTGTGTGACATGTTGTCAGCTCCCTCAGACCCTGTCTGGTGTACCGTTCCATACGTGACTGTGCCTGCATGACAGCCCGAAACATAGCTGAGGTTGTATGACCTCTGTGGGCATGTCTGACAGGGGCAGTACGCCCACGGATGCTCCCATGAGAACCCCTGGACATCTGTCTGTGTGGTACCATCTCTGGGCCATGCCCATGGCTGCTGTGTGGGGAGGCATGTGCCACAGATACCACATGACCCTGGTCAATGCCCACTGTATGCTGTCCATCACCTAGGGACATTGGTGACAAAGGGTGTATTGGCAGGATAACTGTGCGCATTGATGGGGTCGACAGCTGTATACTGTCAATCGGCTGACCAATGGCGGACCCTGGCATACTTTCCTGTGCCATTACACAGATGTCATCATTATCAGTACCCACGGCACCTGATTCAGGTTCCCTGCTACATGACACCAGAGCAGCAACAGAACCTGTGGGATGGAAACAGGAAACACAGTTTACAATGTCTACACATTACCAGTGATGCACAAATGCACACATGCACACATGCACACATGCACAGGTGTACACATGCACACGTGCACACGTGCACACATGCACCGGTACACACATGCACAGGTTCACACATGCACACATGCACACATGCACACATGCACACGTGCACACATGCACACATGCACAGGTGCACACACGCACACGTGCACAGGTGCACACGTGCACATGTGCACACATGCACACGTGCACACATGCACACATGCACACAGTTTCACACAATTGTACATTACTCAGTATGCGTGATATCAACACACAGACACAGACACACCTACATGCATACAAAGAGCACTACTAAGTGAGCCAAATAGTACTATTACTATCAACACTATTACAGGAATTGTTAATACACACTCACCAGCATGGATAGGCTGCATTGCTGTTATACCAGAGGGTCCTGCAGATGTGAAGAAACTAATGTCAGTGGGCACAACTGTGCCATTGTTACTGAGTATGATACAGGTCAGTAGTACAACAGTCGCCTTTCACAGGTCAGCTGCTAATATTGAGGATATCACACTTGCACATTAAATACTATGGTGACAGCTAAAACCCAAGGACACACCTCACACATGCATTAACTACCAGTGCACACAACAGTCAACTATACATATGGCATATTACCTGCACGTTCACTGTCTTGCTGCTGCGTGGCTCCAGCCTCCATCATAATGCATGGCTGCTGCTGTTATTGTTGCTGGCGGACTGGAGCCACTACACTCATGAGTAGTCCCTCCAGTCTGGTGAGGGGGGATGTGTAGCCACCCCACCACCTGTGGCGACCTGTTGCCTGTGGATATCTGACGCACGCTGACGGACATGTCTGATTAAATTACTGCAGTGATTTCGTACCTGCTCATATGTCCTATTATGTGTGCCTATGTCATTTACCCGATGGACAAGATCTTGCCACAGTGCAGCCCTCTCCTGCTGATTCTGGCTGGTGCGGGAAAAGAGTATTGCATAATCCCGCACCAGGCTCTGTTGTATCTCCTCATCCTCAGCTGTGGAGTAGGTGGGATTCCGCGAGTGGGCCATGTACTTGAGAAAGAAAATAACCTGGTATCAGCAATATATGTCAGCAGAATTTGGCACACATACTACACATGCTACTCAACTGTTATGATACAACATATCTCACATATGTAGCATCTGTCTGTCTATTGGGGGATACACATGTAGATGGCCAGGTCTCAGTGCTCTGCCCACAACTGTGCAACAGTACCTGGCACACTCCATACGACATACTACCAAACCCCAGCAGTCAGAACACTGATTCAGGTCAAGAGCACCTCCTCACTCTGGGGGTTTGTGTCTTGGTACTGTATGGCCTACATCATCAACTACTGTGAGCTGACCACACACTGATTGCCCTGGATATACATATCCCACCTCCACCACCAGCACAAATGACTATAGTGCATAACATTACAGATACAAACTTTACACTTTGTAACAGTGACATGGTATCCTTTCAGCCCACTGGGCCAGTGGCAGATACAACCCACAATGCTGACCCCTACACAATTGCTTTCTACAGAAATATCCAAGAATGCATGGATCATGCAATCCCATATATGACCAAGACACTCTCCACAAAGGGACAGCATCCTGCCTGGTGGACCCCAGCTATAGACAGATTGTATTACAGAAGATGGAAGCTACTGCAAGACACAGCATAATTCCATAAAGGGAGGGCATGTCTGAGCAGCACTAGTAAGGATCTATTTTCCATCATACAAAATCCATGGGCAACTTTGAGAGGGAAATCAAGAGGGACACTACAGAAAACCAGAAGGCCTTCTTCAGTTATGTTAGCAACCTGGTCAGGATCCATCCTCTATGCTCATAGTTAGTACACAACAACAAATATTTCACTGACACCACAGATATCAACAACATTGTGGCAGACAGGTTCAGTGCAGGTGTCACCCCACCCTCTCCCCCAAAATAAGACATAGTTATCCCAGCTGACTGTAACCTCCCTGTCATCACAGATGTCCAGGTGAGAGCCACCCTCAGGACAGCAGAATACACAACATGAATGGGACCTGATGGTATCCCCAGTTGCATGCTACATAAACTCTGACAAGAGCTAAACACACATATAGAAGTGCTATCTAACACTAGTCTGACTACAGGATATGTACCTGTACACTGGCGCACAGCAGCAGTGGTTCCACTCTACGAAGGAGGCACCTCAACATACCAATACAATACAACACAATACATTACATTACAATACAATACTATACAATATGCTATTGCCCCTGGGACTACAGCAGCATACTGTTCTGCTACCCTGACCATTGTGACACATGTGGTGTGATGGTACCTGCTGCTGTCACACAGTTACACAGGGTGACTCATGTGGCATATTACCTATCTGACTAACATTCAGCAGGGGTATGTGTGACATGTACTCATGGGGAGTCTTGCTTCTTAACACTGTGTGGTTTATTGCAGGGTATGTCTTATCTGTGGGTAGGAACTCTTACCTCCACATGTGCACTCTATTGCAGTGGCACGGACGGCACACAGCAGACATTTAGGTTGTGGATGGTGTGAGGTGTTACTATGGTTGTTGGACATCTGTCATGGGTGTGACTTACATATGTAAATCCAGGAGTGGTATCCTCTATGTGGGTAGCATATGTGTACTCTGTGGTGTTGTCAGTCACTGTGCATTGGTAATGTGTTTGAGTGCATTGTGACAGTGTTGTACATGTCACTGTGTCCTTCTCCATATCTGTAGCTGTCATGTGAGGTCCATACCATGGCATCCATTATGTGGTGTGGAGGGGTACACTGACCTACATGTCCATAGCTGACACACCATGTCCGCTGACACATACCATGTGCAGGTATTCCAGGGATAGTGTGCCACTGTGAATATCATTGTTCACCCCTGACACATGCAGTGGTGGGCAGCCAATCACATATCTGGTGGTTACTGGTGTAGATGATCTGGAAGGTGGTATGGTACTCCGGTTTTGACACTGGTGTTCACTCCATGCCTTTGTCACCAGGCACCTGTTGCAATACATCTGTACACATGTGCCTCACTCAGAATTTATATACATCTCTCTCTCTCTCTATATATATATATATATATATATATATCTATATATATATATATATATATATATATATATATATATATATATATATATATATGTATATAGATATATCTATATGTATATATATATATATATATATATATATATATATATATATATATGTGTCCGTATACATATACACATATATATATTGATGTACATATATTGCTATAGATGTGGAGGGGGGGCACAGAGGGGGTGTGAGTGACAGAGGGGGTGGGACAGGCTGTGTTGCAGGTCATCATATACAGTCATACCTGTAGATAGTCAGATCAGTCTGTCTATGTATATGTATCTACATGTATCTATATCTGTATGTGTGCATTACATAGATATGTTTGTACAATATTCTATCTACATCTGTCTATGTATTCCTACATCTCTCTCTCTATGTATGTATACACAAACATATGTTGACATACATACGTATCCATATGTTAGACAGGTATATCAACATATTTGTCTACCATACTGTATACACACACTAACATACTGCTAAACATACATAACTGTGAAACCTACTTTGTACATGGCACTACAACCTACAATCAACCAACATTGATATGTGCACATAGATGCTCTCGCATACAAATGCATGTACAGCCTTCACTGATAGCTGCTATATGTCCCCTGCCCTTTACACATCTTCATATACATATGGATACAGACCAATGACACATATGGAGGGTTCACAGTATGTAGACATTTATAGTATTACTTTACATTACCTGTGTTTGTCACAGCTGCTTGTGTTGCTGTCTGGTTCTCTGTCCTGCTGCTCCACTTCCCAGTTGTCAGCTTTCAGGTAGCTGTTGCTGAACAATTTGTTTGTGTCTGCTTAATTGAAGTTTTCTCTGTCTCTGTCTCTCTCTGTCTCTCTCTCTCTCTCTCTCTCTCTCTCTGTCTGTCTCTCACGTCCTTCTCAGGGTGCAATGAAAGTATTGCATGTGTGGACTGGGAGTACAGCATACTTTTGTAGGTATCTACATATGCCCATGTGATGGCCTCTGCACCAATTGTTAGCAAGCATTTGCTAATTGCATGCAGCCAGTTGTGTACTGATTGCAGTTCTCACTGTGATTTCAGAACAGTGCTATAAAAAGGTATGTGAGATAGGCGTAGCCCTTTCAGATTTTAAGGGCAGGGACCATGCTTTTATGCTGTGGACAATGTTCTGTGAGTGTAAAGGTTGGTATCTCTCTCATATTTCCAGGTGTGTTGTAGATTAACATTCCTCCATTCATTTCTACAGTTTCCTGTACTAACTGTGTATGTACACTGACACCTACAACTACTACTACTGTTAATGTGTGTGTGTGTGCTTTCCTTTCACTTTTGCTTGCACTTTGTTGCTAAGGCTTCAATAGTTGCCCTTTACAGTCACTACTTGTATGCCTGCTGGGTGCCTTGACTGTAGTGTGCTGCTGTAGCTTTCCTATTTTCCATATACATTCACACCTTGGAATGCTTGCTATATCTGCTAGCGTGTTACAGCATGCAGTGTGGTCTGGCCATGGTGTGGGCCTGGACATATATTAGGGTATTTGAGTATGCTGCTGAGCAGGCTCCAGAGACTTTCAGGTTCATCTGTTATGTGCCTCATGGAATGGTACATATCAGTGGGGTACACCCATTAAAATGTCTGGTATGCTGCAGTTGTGACTGTGGGCTAGCATGAGCATATGTATTACTACACTTTTTCTGCCATGCAAGTGATGAATACTTTCAGGACTCCATAGTTACCATTGCATGTGTTACACCTTTCTGCCTACTGTTTGTACATTTCACATGGGGTCTGTGGGGCATCCCTGTAAGTCATTCACTGTTGCTATGTCTAGGCTCTTAAGTATTCAAATATGGTGGTGTCAGACCCGTCATGTGTACAGATATTTGCAGGTTGTCCACATTTCTGCCTCATATTTTGGTCAATATCTCATGCACACCTTTTTCTGGCAAGTCACCCTGGGCTCAAGTCAGAATATGGTGACAAACATTCAAGTTTCAGACTGCATACCCTTCCAAACATCCCACAAAGTGCCGACCCTGTTACTCTCTGAACTGTCTGCGTTTGTTGTAACATTATTTGTAATGTGTCCCTGGTTTTGGGCCTTTGCTCCACATATTTTATTACTTGGTCCAGATGTGTTCCTGTAAGAGGTTGTGGGGTATGGGCAGTGCTTATCCTGCTGTGAGTATGTGTGTGGCTTGCAAGGTGCTATAGTGACATTATTACCTACTAGCTTCCAACTAGCATGGCTGTTTCTGTTCACACACTACTATTATGGAAATCCACTAGTTTTGATAGTAATTCTAAATGGCATACTTTGTGTACTACACATCTATATTCCCTTTACATTCATTCCTACTATTACATGATATATTTATTTTAGCACAATGTTCTTGTATAAGAGTCATGGCTTAGTGGTAAGTCATGCAGACTACTGTTTCCAAGTTCCTGAGTTCGGGATTCACAGTGGGATTTTATTTTGCTTTTGAACTGAGTACAGGACCTGTCAATCAAAGTGACTAAGGCACTTTTAAGCAGTTGTAACTGGGTTAGCACTGGTTTGCGCGGAGCTCACGCATGCTCACTGGCGTTTAGCTCCGCGCACACAAGTGCACACCCGCTTACAACCGCTTAAACGTGCTTACTCTTGCGCACACTCACGCTATTTTCTTTGAAAGAAAAGAAAATGGGGAGACAGGAAAGTGGTGAAAAAGGGGTCACAAAGAGGGTAAGACAGTAGGGAAACAAGCTTGGGATGTGCAGGAGGGATGTAGGTAAGGCCCATAGCTGCCCATTTCTTCATCAGCAACAGCTGTGCATATGTATGTAATTTGGTGTGACATTTGAAACCTTCCACCCCTGAGAGAGGTGTCAGGACAACAATAATACTTGTTGTACAGCCAATTGTAATTGATAGGTTCCATATCCAGTAGACATGTGTGCGGAATGGGCAGCTACGTATGGGGCATAATTTTTTTTGGGTACAGAGTGCCCTTCTTTTTTTTTTCAGGTGAGAGTGGTATGTCAGGTGAAGGAAGTTGGTACAGCTGGGGAGGTAGGTTGGGTAGGTAAACAGACAAGACAAACAAGACGCATCCAGGGGCGGTGTATGAAACGTGTGGGGGGGGGTTACACAATTGACGGGGACGGAGGTTTGGATATCCAGAGCCCATGAGCCCACAGATGGCAACAGTGGAACTGATATCCCCACCCATAGGCAGTTGCCACTGTTCCTTCACTGCCCAGGACGGGGCTGTGCTGGGGGCTGTGTAGGCAGGGCAACAGGCATGCCCATTAGTTGTGCCACCCGTGCCTCGAGCTGGCGTAGGGGCTCGAGAACAGAGTCCCAAATCTCCCTACGCACCGCAGTCCGGACGCTACGGAGGGTGAGTGGCGGTTCTCCTCTGGCCACACTTGCAGAGGGGGGGTGAGCCCCATCCCCTGCAGCGCTTCCACCGGCAGGTGGCACAGGGCCACCGGAGGAGGGTCCGGACTCGGCACTAGTGCCAGGTGCACTCACCAGCTGAGGTGGGAGAGGTGGGTCCGCTGGAACCCACCTTCCCTGTCATACTATGTTTTGCATTATGTCATTACAGTTTGGGTTAGTGACATATAATACCATTCACAATTAGTTGTAACAGCATGCATTAGTATTCCCATTAACCAAACACCCAGATATTCACAACATTGAACAGCGTGCATAACACATGCATAATTTGAACAGAAATACACAGTCCAACAACATGCAGGGTTAATTGATGGCAACAGGCCATCAGGTGTGGATGTATGAACAGGGCAGATGCATTAACAGACATGCAAATATATATGACCCAACAGGACAAACGTCCAGGGGTGTTAATTGTGATTGCACATACCATTTTCACATGAAATGGGTTATATGTGGTTATAGGGTGGGGAGAAGAAAGTAATATTAACACCTTCGAATAGCAATACATATGCTGTACATTTCTAATAGCTACAGTTATATACACACTACTGTTCTAACTACAGTTTCCTATATGATAACTATTTCAACTTGGTGATAGGACTGTTACTGCAACATCAATATACATTTTCTGGTTCTTCATACACATTCATACTTTGTTCAGCTACATCATCCTGCTACATTTGCTTTATATAGCTGTAGACAAGTGTGGATGTTTGGTATATCAGACAAACATCCTATCTGCATATTGCAGACTGAGAGCAACATATCCAGATTTTGGGATACACATTCCAGATGCAGCAACACTTTGAACAGATTTTGCTGTTTGGTTTTGAATCTCACATGCATTTCATTCTGTCTTCACTGCAGTATACTTTATTCAGGGGTTATTACTACTGTATTGCTGGATTCATGACACTTTCTCACACTCTCTCACTTGCTTTCATTTTACTATTCAGGATGGTACTTCTAGGCTTTATTGACATGTTTTACCAGTAGTTATTGCAATCCTTTCCAGCAGTCTCACTTCTGTCATGTTTCAGTATTTCCACAGGGATATATTTCACACATGTGATTTCATCATCTTCTGCAGCTATACTTTTCAGCCTGCTGCAGGTTGTGTACTATTTTCTTACAGGCAGGGCATTTTTATTTCAGAATATATGTTGGACAGTTTCATGTTTAGGTTAAACTTACAGGCTGAAACACACTTTTGTAATCAAGCAATACTTGCATATACTTTCACACTGTTACTTGCAGATTCTATTCCTTACTGACTACACTGCACTCTTTTGCTGACTGTCATACGTTTATATTTCTTTACAGTTACTGGTAGTGGATTACTGACCTGCCTGGTGGCGCAACCGCACCAGCCTATCGCCATAGGCTCTGCGGTTCGCAGAACGGACACCTGCAGCTGTAATATAAATGAAGTAATATTGGAATACTCATCTCCATAATATCAGCTAGTTTAATTTCTTACATACATAATTAAATGTTACTTACTCGGTAGTGGGGCATTGGGTGTTTGCCGGGCCTCCTGGATCCAAAGCTTCAGTTGGTCCTGCTTGCGTCTCTTCAGGTCCGCATGGTGGTGATGGACCTGTTCACCAGTCCTTGGAATCCCTGTGGCACTGGTGATATCATGAGCCAACCGGTCCCACGCCTCAGCCTTGTATGCTCCCCAGAGGACCTGGCCCTGATAGAGTTGGGGTTCATGATGATGGACTAGGAGCCAGACCATGTACCTGGACTCCTCAACACCCCACCTCTGTGCTCGAAAGCGACGACCCTCTCCTACTCCTGTCATTCTGCCTGCAGGTCAGTTCTACAATCGTTTATGCTGTGTATTTCCACCTATGGGGCTTATATAGTCCGTTTTTCCCACACATATCTGTGATTGGCCATTTTGGAATTGTATCAACTTCAGTAAACCTGCATTGTCATGCTCTAGTTTGTATTCATTCCTATATATTAGCTGTTATTGTATTTTCAGGTACTGCTGTCATGGCTTAGTGTTTCTGTACCTTGACTATGGTGTATAGCATCCTGGGGTCGAACCTGGCCACTGCTTTTTATTTTTCATGACTGTCTAGACATGCTGAGGGGTGTGTCTGTGTAAAAGCAGTTTTGATATGGCTTGCTCAACGTTGCCCGTCGGTTAGCTCGTTTGCACGGTGCGCAGCTCCGCGCAAACAGGGTACGCTGCTTTAAGCCTCATTTGGCTATCGGCACGCATATTACGCTCAGCTCAGTTAGGGGCACATAGATTTAGCGTGTTAAACCACTGCTCAGCTACGGGCACTCATTCTGCGCCAGTTAAACCACTGCTCATCTATTGGCACATGCACTCACTCTGTTAAACTGTAGCTCAGCTATGTCTTCAATATAAATGGGCTATTTCATTAGATTTTACATAAATTGTGGTTTTATGTGTACATATTTGTCAGGGACTTGTTTCCTGCTTATTTTGAAAAAAAAAATGGTGTTGTGGGGGCTCGAACCATGAATGCCTGCTCTTCAGCCAACATCTCTACCACTACACTATTGCTTCCTGGCTTATTTTGCATATTTAGTTCTTATATGCTTTCCCACTGACTGCTAACTGTAGCTGCGCTACGGGCACACCCACGCAAACGAGCGCACTCATGGTTAAACATCTTTACAATATAAAAAAATACATAACATGTTCATTTATATATATTTTATGTTCATAGTCTGTGGGGGCATGTGTTGTGTTGTGTTTATTCACATTTCCGTGGACTCTGTTGTGGGTGTTTACTTTGGGCACTTTTACACTTCTGGGGGCGTGTCCACTTGCAGGGCTCAGCCTACAGACACGCCCCCTACTGTCTTACATGGACGGTGTTAGACTTAGGTGTGATTCAGCATGCTCTCATGAATATGCAAAGCATGCTGACATCACTCAGTTTAACTGCAGCCTCCGTGTAAGAGTTATAACTCTTACACGGAGGCTTCGTGAATCCTGGGGTATATGAAAATCCTCTGCCTATGTTAAGACTGAGTCATGTCTCTCTCTACCTTTGTAACCATTAGAAAAGGAACTAAGCAAGGATGCCCACTTTCACCTACACTGTTTGCATTAGCAATTGAGCCTTTTACTTACTGTGTTAGAATAAACATAAATATTAAAGTTATAGTAACTGGGAACAACTTAGAAATGAAAATGCAATTATTTACTGATGACATCCTGTTGACAATATCTGATAAAGATAAATCATTAACTGCATGATTCCAAACAGTGAACTTCTTTCAAACTATTTCTTGTCTTGTATTTAATGAAACAAAATCTAAAATGTTATTAACTCAAATAAAATGGAATTAAATAATGACTTTTTTAGGTGCTTAGAGTCTGATAATCAAATTAAATACCTAGGAGTCTTACTAACTAGCAATACTAGAAAAAACAATAAATATTGACTACATTCATATACTAAGTCAAATAAAATCACTATTGCAGAAATGGAATAAGATGTTTTATACAATGGAAGATAGGTTGTATATAATTAAATCAATAATTTTCTCAAATTTGTTGTATACAATCATTTTCCATCCCTCCTACTATTCTAGACTTATTGCTAAATCAAAGGAAATTCAGCATCATTTTATTGTATACAGCAATACAATAAAATGATGCTGAATTTCCTTTGATTTAGCAATAAGTCTAAAATTGCACTTAACCAAATGGTTGAGAGAAAGGTGGAATTAATCTAACAGATATAGAGATATATTCATTGGCTTCTATTACTAAAACAGTTACTCTATGGCTGAACTCAACCTATACAACCAAATGGAAATTGATTTATGAACCTATATGTAATATCATTAGTAACTCAGCCCATAAACAATCCTCAGGATTCAGGAAGCTCCATGCAAGAATAGTGTTATTCTTGCACAGAGTGTTCCGTGTCCGTGTAGACAGCAGTGCGTCTTGCATATTAATGAAGGCATGCTGATGTATTCTCTACATGGACACGATCCATGTATGAGTACAGGGGTGTGTCCATGCAGTGCCCGGACAATAAACACGCCCCCTGCACTTAAAGTGCTGTATGGCACTTTCTAAGCCATACTGGCACAATACATGCAAAATAAATCATTTCAGTTTCCACAGACACTGAAAACAGACCGGCAAAGAGGAAAGCAATACAGGGGTGTATCACAGCTTCTGTGACACACCTCCTGTATTGTTAAGGGCAGTATGGCATTACTGCATCCTGCAGAAGCAGGAAATCTGTGCAAATGCACATACACAGCTTCAACTATACAGATTCTCTCAGAATGCCAGATTTTAGCCTCATATATTTGATTCACTCTCCATAAAAGGATGGTTTTCTGGCAAATTAGTTTAAAATCATTAAAGTGCAAAGTTGGAAAATAATGACATACATTTGAGTCTCAGAAATTATACCCTTAAAAAAAGCACACCAATGCAAAGCCTGTTATTCTATGAACTTTCTCATTTGTCAAGAGCAATATTGAAAATATGCCCCTATTTATCCCCCCATCATGTCACACTTTATCCAGATGTCCTGCCCTAAGAGGCAGAAAGCAATGTGCATACCCAAAGGAAAATAAAAATCGAACACCATTTCAACTTGTTTTTCTGTTCCCAATAAAATTTAAGTGTAGCTGAGTGGGAGTGCATGCTGCACAGCTATGCATAGCAGAGTGTAAACATCTAAAGGAGCTAAATAGAAATATACAGCCAAAGTAGTCAAAGCAGAATAGTGCAGTGGTTCGAGCTTTTGCTTAACATGAAGGCATTCACGGTTCGAGCCCCTATGCAATCCATTAATTTTCTTATTTGAAACATGACTAAAATATATTTTTCTATAAATAGGTAATGAATAATATATAAAAAAAATGAAAACACACTGTAAACCAAGTAACTGAAGCAATGAACGAATTCAGCTTCAAACCAACAGCCAATTATGAGACTCCACAAGTTGTTTTAGCGCTTTCATTCACGTTTAATATTCTGTGAACTTCCTCAGAAACAACTTCACCATCCATTCAACTGTTTAAATATTACATCAATCACATGTAATTTACATAATTGATTAATTTAAATACTTAATCAAGACTTAAAGACATACACTTTACCAAATGTAAAACTATGAAACAGTGATGAAATAACTCTTTTAAACATCATAAAACATGAATATATATATATAAATACTTTAAAATGTGTATTAATGATATAGTTTATGAATTCATTTCCAAAAAGCATCTCATGTTTATAGTTTCGTTGAGACCTGGAAATCTGTCAGCTCCTAAAAATATTTGCCAAAAAGACTCTTTACATTCCAATAAAAGCTTAAAATTTCCACCAAAAATTTCACTGTTGAGACTATCTAAAACAGCAAATGTAAACTTTTTAAATTAATTACAGCTGATGGAATGCCTTGCTAAGGCATTATTTAAATATTTTTTTCTAATAGACAAAAGGTGTTCACTAATTCTATTTTTTAAAGTTCTTGCAGTCATACCAACATAATAACTTGGGCATGTTTGGCACTGAGCTAAATATACAACCATGGTGCTATGACATGTAAAATATTGTTTTAGCCAATAGGTGGTGCGTAAATGTTGAAAATACACAAAAGATGAATTAATAATGTATCTACACTGTTTACAACAGTGACAGGAAAAAGTACATCTGGTGTTGATGGCACCCGTTTTACTAGTGGTACCTATGTTCTCCTTTTTCTCAAGTAAACTTTTAAGGTTGACTACCCTTTTGAAAGTAAATTTTGGTTTAGTACCTATAGTATTCACTAAATCTTGATTGCCCAAAATTATCTTCCAATTACTGACTATAATGTCTTTGATCAGCCACATCTCATTGCTAATAGGTAACAGAAAAGAACTATTAAGTTCCTTGTTGACCTTTGTTGTTGTATTTGTCAATGATGACCCTACTGTTAAAATGGGCCCTGCTGTAGTCTCACGAAGTGCTATTACCTCTTTTTCTATTGATTTTAACCAAGATGACTGGTAGCCTCTATTGGCAAAAAATCTCCTTAAAATGTTTATTTCACTTAAAAAAACCTCATTATCAGATGTTAACCTACATAAGCAAATGTATTGACCTTTTATAACTGTTTTTTTCATATGATAGGGATGTATACTATTCTTGTGTAAATACTGATTCGCAAAAGTGGGTTTCCTGTATATAGTACTTGAAAACTTTTTAGACTCACTGTCATAACTTAAATGCAAATCCAAAAAGTTAATGTTAGTTCCAAATTCACCAGCAGAGAATGTTAAACAATTAGTAGTATTGTTTAAGTAATAAACAAAATCATGAAATTCCTGTAAAGTACCATTCCATAAGAAAAACAAATCATCTATGTATCGAGTGTAATAAATAATCTTATTTTTGTAAGTACAATTCACTAAGAAAGTGTTTTCCCATTGGGCCATGGTCAAATTGGCATAAGCCGGAGCTACTCGTGCCCCCATGGCCACACCGGAAATCTGTCTATATAATTTGTCATTAAATTTGAAAAAAAATATTATCCAATACACATTCCATGAGACTACAGATAGTGTTGACTCTAGTATTACTAAAACTTGTATTAGCAATCAAATATTGTCTTAAGTATTCAATACCAAATTCATGATTAATACTTGTGTACAAGGACTGTACGTCCAAAGAAGCTAGGAAAAATTCAGACACCAAAGGTTGTAATTCTTTAAGCTGTTCCAATAAGTGCCAAGAATCTTTCAAATAATATTTTGAACACTGTACAACTGGATTTAGAATATAGTCCAGCCAAATAGAAATGTTCTCTGTCTTATATTTAGATGCTGAAATGATTGGCCTGAAAGGGGGATTAACCAGATCTTTCTGTAATTTCGGGATACCAAACATGGTTCCCATCTTGGGAAATTCGACCAATAAAAAATTATAAGTAACATAATCTATTTCATCTTGACTAAACATGTCAAATAAAGTAGTGTCTAATGTCAAAAAACTTTTTTGTATCTGTTTAGTGTCTACTTCTTGATAAACTTGTTTATCTTCTAATAAAGCTTCCATAGATGTTATGTACTGTGAATTTTCCATAATAACTATTTTACCCCCCTTGTCTGCCTTCATAATTCTTATTTCGATATTGTCTCTTAAATCTTTCATAGCCAATAACTCTGACTCACTTAAATTATTGTTGTTGTTAGAAGTGTTGATGTTCCTCATAGCTTCTTCACATATATTTTGAAAAACCTGAAGTGTACCCACTAACGGAGGGTTGAAAGTGCTAGCTTTCTTGGGACCTTCATGTGTAAAAACTATCCCAATGTCTTTCATAATATATTTCAGATTTAACTTCCTAAGAGTTAATCTGAAATCAATAATAGTCTTTGTTTTATTAAAGTGGTTCGAAGGAATAAAAGACAAACCTTTCTGTAAGAGACTGACAGTCTCTCTAGAAATTTCTATACTGGACAGGTTGTGTATCTGTATTTCAAACTGATTGGAATTAGTTCCTTCTACCATCTCTTTCTGTTTCTCAACCTGCCCTTGGGTTTGTTCTGAACCACTTTGGACCATGTCGGCCCCCGTTTGTTTCCCTGTTTGTCGACTAAAAAAGGCCCTCCGTTGGATCCACCATCACCACAACTATTGTCAACATTACCAATACTATTATTGTTACATACTTCATTGTTTTCATTATTGGATACATTAGTTCCATGAACATGATTGTCACACTTGTCTACAGCGGAGGCTGAAATATTAATTGCCCCACCATTATTTGTAGGCCTGTTGTTTGAACCAGACAAGTTTCTTTCTTCACTTGATTCTACAATGTATTTGTCACTGTTTCTAGTACCACGTTTGTAGTCTGTGTCAGAGTTCAAACCCAAAGTATAAGCATTTTTATTAGCATAAGCTATAATGTCTCTCTTCAATTTCTTTTGATTCCTCAAAATGATTGTTGATCTCTGTCTGTCAGCCCTAGCTGTAATGCTAGAATATAAATTCGTAAGGGCCGAAAAACAAGCAAAGTTCTTTATCTTTGAGTCTAACTCAGTCATTTGTGCTTTTAAAGTTTGTAATTGCTTCATGTAATGATTTATTAAAGCCACCATCAATCTTATTCCAAAGTCAATGTTGACAATAGTTGTCTCTTACAGAAAGGTTTGTCTTTTATTCCTTCGAACCACTTTAATAAAACAAAGACTATTATTGATTTCAGATTAACTCTTGGGAAGTTAAAGCTGAAATATATTATGAAAGACATTGGGATAGTTTCTACACATGAAGGTCCCAAGAAAGCTAGCACTTTCAACCCTCCGTTAGTGGGTACACTTCAGGTTTTTCAAAATATATGTGAAGAAGCTATGAGGAACATCAACACTTCTAACAACAACAATAATTTAAGTGAGTCAGAGTTATTGGCTATGAAAGATTTAAGAGACAATATCGAAATAAGAATTATGAAGGCAGACAAGGGGGGTAAAATAGTTATTATGGAAAATTCACAGTATATAACATCTATGGAAGCTTTATTAGAAGATAAACAAGTTTATCAAGAAGTAGACACTAAACAGATACAAAAAAGTTTTTTGACATTAGACACTACTTTATTTGACATGTTTAGTCAAGATGAAATAGATTATGTTACTTATAATTTTTTATTGGTCGAATTTCCCAAGATGGGAACCATGTTTGGTATCCCGAAATTACAGAAAGATCTGGTTAATCCCCCTTTCAGGCCAATCATTTCAGCATCTAAATATAAGACAGAGAACATTTCTATTTGGCTGGACTATATTCTAAATCCAGTTGTACAGTGTTCAAAATATTATTTGAAAGATTCTTGGCACTTATTGGAACAGCTTAAAGAATTACAACCTTCGGTGTCTGAATCTTTCCTAGCTTCTTTGGACGTACAGTCCTTGTACACAAGTATTAATCATGAATTTGGTATTGAATACTTAAGACAATATTTGATTGCTAATACAAGTTTTAGTAATACTAGAGTCAACACTATCTGTAGTCTCATGGAATGTGTATTGGATAATAATTTTTTCAAATTTAATGACAAATTATATAGACAGATTTCCGGTGTGGCCATGGGGGCACGAGTAGCTCCGGCCTATGCCAATTTGACCATGGCCCAATGGGAAAACACTTTCTTAGTGAATTGTACTTACAAAAATAAGATTATTTATTACACTCGATACATAGATGATTTGTTTTTCTTATGGAATGGTACTTTACAGGAATTTCATGATTTTGTTTATTACTTAAACAATACTACTAATTGTTTAACATTCTCTGTTGATGAATTTGGAACTAACATTAACTTTTTGGATTTGCATTTAAGTTATGACAGTGAGTCTAAAAAGTTTTCAAGTACTAAATACAGGAAACCCACTTTTGCGAATCAGTATTTACACAAGAATAGTATACATCCCTATCATATGAAAAAAGGAGTTATAAAAGGTCAATACATTCGCTTAAGTAGGTTAACATCTGATAATGAGTTTTTTTTAAGTGAAATAAACATTTTAAGGAGATTTTTTGCCAATAGAGGCTACCAGTCGTCTTGGTTAAAGTCAATAGAAAAAGAGGTAATAGCACTTTGTGAGACTACAGCAGGGCCCATTTTAACAGTAGGGTCATCATTGACAAATACAACAACAAAGGACAACAAGGAACTTAATAGTTCTTTTCTGTTACCTATTAGCAATGAGATGTGGCGGATCAAAGACATTATAGTCAGTAATTGGAAGATAATTTTGGGCAATCAAGATCTAGTGAATACTATAGGTACTAAACCAAAATTTACTTTCAAAAGGGCAGTCAACCTTAAAAGTTTACTTGAGAAAAAAGGAGAACATAGGTACCACTAGTAAAGCGGGGGCCATCAACACCAGAGGTACTTTTTCCTGTCACTGTTATAAACAGTGTAGATACATTATTAATTCATCTTTTGTGTATTTTCAACATTTACGCACCACCTATTGGCTAAAACAATATTTTACATGTCATAGCACCATGGTTGTATATTTAGCTCAGTGCCAAACATGCCCAAGTTATTATGTTGGTATGACTACAAGAACTTTAAAAATTAGAATTAGTGAACACCTTTTGGCTATTAGAAAAAATGATTTAAATAATGCCTTAGCAAGGCATTCTATCAGCTGTAATGAATTTAAAAAGTTTACATTTGCTGTTTTAGATAGTGTTAACAGAGAAATTTTTGGTGGAAATTTTAAACTTTTATTGGAATGTAAAGAGTCTTTTTGGCAAATATTTTTAGGAGCTGACAGATTTCCAGGTCTCAACGAAACCATAAACATGAGATGCTTTTTGGAAATGAATTCATAAACTACATCATTAATACACATTTTAAAGTATTTATATATATATATTCATGTTTTATGATGTTTAAAAGAGTTATTTCATCACTGTTTCATAGTTTTACATTTGGTAAAGTGTATGTCTTTAAGTCTTGATTAAGTATTTAAATTAATCAATTATGTAAATTACATGTGATTGATGTAATATTTAAACAGTTGAATGGATGGTGAAGTTGTTTCTGAGGAAGTTCACAGAATATTAAACGTGAATGAAAGCGCTAAAACAACTTGTGGAGTCTCATAATTGGCTGTTGGTTTGAAGCTGAATTCGTTCGTTGTTTCAATGAATAATATATATTTGTTGACCAGGGCAGTGTAGCAGGTCCAAATGTGAGGTGTCATGTTTTACAGATGTGAAATGCACATATAAACACAAGTGTCCCATACAGTATAGCCACAAAAGAATGTAATGTAATGAAAGCACATAGGAGGATGTTATGGAAGGGAAATGAACATATCATAAGATGGCATTAAGAAGTAATTGATCCAACAATCCTGATAGTCCATAAAATGAAAACTTAACATCTCTTAATTATGTTCAGCTATGCTTACCCAGAGTAAAAAGTGCTTACACTGTTATGTTTACCAATAATTAGCATAGCTAAGTGGATTTGCACACTGTTAAACAGTGCTTAGTATCTAGCTCTGTAAGCAATGCTTATCTCAGCTAAGTGGGTTTGCCTGTCGCTTAGCTCAGCTCAGCATATTCAAAATAGACCAATCACAGCAAAGGGTGAGAATCCAGCCATACTTAAACCCCACAGGTGGGAATACAACCATAACCAGTTATAGCTGATCACTGCAGGCACTATGGCTGGTGTGAGAAAAGGTGTGCACTTTCGGTCACAGTGTTGGGGCATGCAGGAGTCCAGGGACATGGTTGGACTCTTTGTAAAAATCCATGAAGGGTGACTGCTGCAGGACCAGTGCCATGGCTCCCATTACAAAGTGGAGGCCTGGGACAGTCTCGCTCGTGACCTCACCAGTGGAACTGGCATCCGTCGAACTGCTGAGCAGGTCCAGCATCACTGTGCTGATGTGAAGTGAAGGAAGCGGGACCTCTTGGAGCACTGGGTCCAAGATGCTCGGGCGCAGAATGTCCCAACAGTATGTAAGTACCACTATCAATTTTCATGTATCAAAGTCCAGCCTAAGTATGACATGGAAAGTTATGGATAAATGTTTCTCTATCTCCTGTACAGCTGCAGAAGAGAGGGCTGTGAACTTGGAAGTTCATGCCAGCAGTTTGCTAAGGCTGCATCGCAAAGCTGTTGAGTACTAATCTAGCTAGCAGTAGTCAAAGCAAATAAATAGAATGCAGTAGAATGTCACTTGCCAGTTAGTAATGTGTACTGTTTGTACTGAATAAACAAAACATTAGTAGAGTAATACTGATGCACAGGATATATATCAGTAAAAGTGTAGCAGTACCTGTCAATAAAACACTAAACACCAGACTGTTGTGTGTACTTTAGTATATGGCATTTTGAATGTAGATGTAATGTTGATGTCGACAGATTAGCTATAAGAAATGCTCCATGCACCAGGATCTGGTCCCTCAAAAGTAATGCTAAGTTAACCATTGTATCCCATACTACAATATGTCAAGGTCTGACTACAGATTATAACAAGCATCTGCCATGCATGAATATCAGAATTACAAGGAGATTGTCCAAACAAAACACTATTCTACAGAAAACAGCCAGAAAAAAAAACAGCGGTTCATCACTAGCTCATTGTGACAAAACACAACCTTGTGTTCTACATTTGCACAAACAGGCACGGTTTGAATCCCAGGAGTGCTATTATGCTGTATGCATAACCTCATCCAATAATATGTGAATATGTGTAGAAACAGTCAGGTATTGTTAACAGAAATTTCCTCCACAGGTCTGCCAGGTAAGAAAAGGTACAAATGAGCTGTAAGAAGCCTGTAATTAAATGCTGTGTACAACACCCACTGTCCAACCCCAAGGTGGCAAATGACAGCAAGAGAAGTACATACACCAAGTAGTCCCTTCAAGAAATTTCCCTCAAGGGTCATGCTGCCACAGCTAGTGGTAACTGCAGCCAACATCCAGGGTGACTGATAGAAATCAAGGTGGATTATGGCACTAGCACACACACAGTTATGACTGCACATATGTAACCTTGACTATGTGAATATGTGTAGAAGCAGTTGGGTAGTGTTAACAGATATTTCCTCCACAGGTCTGCCAGGTAAAAAAAGTTATAAATGAGCTGTAAGAAGCCTGTAATTATATACTGCGTATAAACATACCACTGCCCAACCCAAGGCCATAGGTCGATGTAAAGTAAGGTAATACCTGTAGGGTAATAATTAGAGCAATGATCATTAAAGTTGTGAGCACTTCAAGCATATACACTTGTTAATTGACATCTCTCTCTCTCCTCCACCTTATCTGCTCCAATAATCTAAACACATAAATCAATGGGTATGTTTTTCACCAAACCTATTGTTGGGACATGTGTCCTATTGTTCTACAAATATTGAAATGTTTTTCTATTAATGTTCCCTGTTAAAATACTAACATTGGTGGCCTGTTATCAATGTAACCTGCATGCCATTATAATGCCCACTGTGGTTCTATATATGCATGTGTACTGTTTGCTATGAAACTGTTCCAAATCTGTTGTTTTGGATTAATGGGAATACTCATGCATGCTGTTATAACTAATCCTGGAATGTGTTTTTTATGACTAACCAACATATGTTCTACAACTGCAACACCATAGCACATCTGGGAAGCCCAATCTCAGCAAATCCACATCTCCTGCCTCATCTGGCCATGGCACGAGACTCCAGCACATCTGAGACCAAACCCAGGACCTCCTTGTATGCTGGTCCTGCACAATCTTTGGGTGGAACCACTTCAGGGGATGGGGCTTGTCCCCCCGGGTGCAGGCGCAGATAGGATCGTTGCAAACTCTGCAAGGAATTTGGAGATCTTCTATGCCAGCTTTAGGACCACGTGGCACTTCTGGAGGATTAGCCTGCCGCTACTACTCAGCCCCCAGCACAGCCACCTTCAGGGCTGTGAAGGTTTAGTGGTGACTGCCCATGGGTGGGAACCTCAGTCCCAATGTATCTATTTGGGAGCTCGTGGGCATCTGATTACCAACCACCCCTCACTGCCAAGGTGTTTACCCCACATGTGTCATATACCGCCCCTGTCTGCTGTCTTGTCTGTCTTCCTACCCTACTTACTGCCCCAAATATACCTACTATTCTTCCCCAGCATCCCACTCTCACCATAAAAAAAGGCAATCTGTTCCCACAAAAAAAGTTTCCCCATACATAGTCCATTTTGCACACATGTCCGCTGCACACATGTAATCTGGTCTAATTGGCTTCACAACTCAGGGGCTTGAAGACCCAAATTTACCTACAAATTCTGAATATATGCACAGCTATTGCTGTAGGAAATATGGACAGCTATGGACCTTCCCTATACCCATCCTGCACAACCCTGGCTATCTTTCATATTGTTTTTCCTTCTTTGTGGCCCCTTTTCTCCACTTTCCTATAACCCCTTTTTTTTCTTTAAAGAAATTAGCACAGGGGTAAGTGGGTGCAAGTGTGTTTGCGCTGTGCTAAGCAAAGCTAATTCAGATTAAGCACTTTTAGGGCTAACTGTGTGTGAGCATAGTTAACCGGAAGTTAGCATTGCTTACCACCATGCAAACCCATGCAAACCTGCTTACAACTACTTAAAAGTGCCTTAATCACTCTGTATCCAATAGCCCTTGTTCTGCCCAGGAAAAAAATTGAACCCAGGACTCTGTACATGATCCACAGCAATCTACCACTAAGCCATAGACATTCATGACTTTTCTTCAAACATATTATTCAATAGAGTCATTCAATAGTAAGGAAAAGATTCTATAGAATTAGTCAAATTTTGGGTATATATATATATATATATATATATATATATATATATATATATATATATATATATACACAAATGCATATGTGTATGGAGATGCATATACATATGGAAAAATAAATACGCCCCGGGATTCATGAAGCTCGGCGCAAGGCCGGTGTAAGGCCTGCACCGGCGGTGCAGTGAATAGTCAGAGTAGTAGCGCCATATGCATAGTAATGAGAGCGCGCCACAACCACAGACACGTGCGTAGTGTACGTGAGCGAGCCCAAGTAGGATGCGTCCGGAGGCGTGGCTAAGCCGGCAGGCGATGAGCAACCTAATGTGCTGACTGCCACGGTCCGCCGATAATAGTAATGGCAGCAGCCAGGGCCCGTGCAGAATGAAACGAACGTAGAGTATGCAACATAGTACTCGTCCCAACAAAACGGAGAAGCAAACACAACCCACGAAGCCCTAAGTGTACCCGTCCAAGGAACAAAGGATACGCGTAACACCGTGTTCGTCCCGCAATGCACCGTCAGTGGGCATACCCAGAGAAGGTGTACCGCAGCATGTCAGCGCGCCGCACCGACATAGGAGTAGCGACTAAGGTTACCACCTGTCCCACTTTGCGAGGGGCAGTCCCTCTATGGGCAGTTGTGTCCCGATAAAAAATATTAAAAACGGCAAATGTGCTAAGATTGTAGGACATAATTATATCCCGTATTTAATGTAATGGTTGCATGAAATGGTTATTTCCGTAACTAAAATACCTAAATGTCACAAGAAACAGAATAAGCAACCAAACTGCTACAACAATAAGCTTTTATTTAGGCAAACAAGTGAAGTTCTATGCTATATAGTGACCGTGGGTATGTGTCGGCCTGTAAAATGTGATGTGAGTCCCGAAAATGTCCCACCTTGGCCTCTGGAAAAGGTGGCAACCCCAGTAGCGACATGGGCATGGTCACCAGGGTTACCAGCTGTCCCACTTTGCTATGGACAGTCCCTCATTGGACAGTTGTGTCCCACCAAAAATCGAAAAACTGGCAAATGACCTGAGATTTCCTGCCAAAAATATTCCCTCAATATACCTGTAATAGTAGCATAAAACATATATTTTGTATATGAAACACATACATGGCATAAGAAACGGAATAAGGAACCCAAATGCTAACAGAATAAGCATATATTATGGCAAACAAGTGAAGTTCTGTCAACTCCACTTGCTGTGGGTATGTGTTGTCCTGCAAAATCCGATGTTTCCACAAAAGATGTCCCACTATGGGCATTGGAAAAGGTGTCAACCATAATGGTCACAAGCAGTAGTGAGAGTACACAGCCGGGTAGCTGTGTCGACATAACAACAGGAAGGAACCAAGATACCCTAAACACAGGCAAACATGTGCATAGCAACATGTCCCACACCCAGCAACGTGTTTGTCGCATACACAGGACGGCGTATGTCTAAGTGTAATATCCAGAAGCAGAACCCATGCATGCAGATGTAATACACAATAGCCCCATTGTAGCATGTAAGTCCCACCCATGTACGCCTGTGCACCCAAACCAGCTAGCATCCTTGTGCAGCTACACACCTACACACAATGGGCATACCTGAAATAAGGTAAGAAGTATTGTTTTAGGCAGTGCCACGCGGGCAAATATGTACCCCACATGTCACCAACCCACCTCAGGTACAGATATGGAAATGGCTGCATGTGAATGTGTCTGAAGAATGTGTACATCCCGCATGTGGTATGTACTCGTCCAAACCATATAGGTTTGCACACGCCACGGTGCACATAACTGTACACATGTGGACAAGTCGGGTTGTTGAACCACCGCATCGATGATTAGCTATGCAGAGAAGTCAAACACATATAGCGGAACATGTGCCTACCAAACAGCATGTCCTAACAGGGTGCCACAGGCACAGAAGGGGAAGGTGGGACATCACATGTGGAGAGTAGCGTTGCCGGACGGCCAAATACACACGGTCAAGGTAAAGGACGGAACAACATGCATATGGCCGGATGGATGTTGTTAGAAAAATATATATAGAAACACATATGAAGTGCCAGTTTAAAAGCAAAAAACTATATAATGCATTGAATTGTACCGTACAATATGGCAGTAGAAATGAGCATGCATGTAATTGGTGAAGCTTAGCTGCAGTGTGATCGAACTCTGACCCTGGCAGTAACCAGTTCAGCAGGCTTATGTCTCTCAGCATTAATTATCTGCTGGGTTACAGAAAAATAAATGCATGTACATGTATAACATCCTCCCTTCCCCTGAGGAGGATGGCCTTGTGAGCTCTATCTAAGATAGAGTACAACTCCTTACCAGAGAGACAAAGGAACGTATTAAGAAATTAACTGACTATTGTATCGGAACAGTCCAGGGTCCTTGAAACAGCTACAATTACAGAAGGACACTGTAATTGACCAGGTGCCTTGCAAGGCTGTGTTATTCTCATGGGAAAACATTTTCAAAGCATGACCTCAGCACCCTCGTATGTATAGAATATTGCGGACCATAGTGATGGAAATGCCCTGTGACTGACCATGTCAGTAAGGTGGGCAAAAGCTGATTGTAAACACTATATAAAGAAATTGCTTACTGTATAGAGTCAGACAAAACTCTCATACTTGGACTGTATATTTTTTTGCCTGCCTGTGTACACTACTAAAACGTTGTGAACCCGAGGTTCCTGTGTTATTGACTGTCACTTAGAAAAGCCTACTGATTTCTACAGTCTGGTTTTAACAACTTATTTGACATTGTGGTCCTTCTTAGCCGAATTCCCTTGGTAAGCTACAGGTCAGAGTGCATGGGTGGTTAGACATCTGCAGGAGAATTTGCCTAAATGGTTCTTCTTGAGTGAAAAGACCTCCGACTGAATTGTTGTGTGTAAAGAGGCTGTCCACTGTCTGATCTGTGGCTGAAAAGTGGAAAACTGGATCCCAAGAAGAAAACGTGCAGTCATAAACAGGAGGCTCAGGTAAGGAGGGTTTGCCTCTTTGTCTCTATTGTAGATCAGGGACCAGACTACATTGTGTTTCTGTTAACAGTTGTGATAGCAGGTCGAAGACCAATCCAAGTAGTTTTAAATTTGGACATAGATCAGGGGAACACAGAGTAGAGTAAATAGTCATTGTAGACACTACAGTGGATACAGGGAAGGAGATACCACGTATGCGAGAGAAGGGTTACGTAACAGTCGTGTAGAGGATATGGGAGATTAGTGCACAAACAGATCATGTGATCCGCGTTTGACGGGTGATGTGAAGTATATGCAATTGCAGAGAGCACATAATGTGAGATATTCTGCAAAATGGGGTAATAAATATGACATTGATGGTATATTAGACAAAATATCGTTACTGAAACATTGGAATCACAGAAAATGTGATGCAGATGTTCTAGGGTAACCACCTGTCCCACTTTGTGAGGGACAGTCCCTCTTTGGCCAGTTGTGTCCTGCAAACAAACTGAACAAATGGCAAATGTCCTGATATCTTAGGACAAAAATATTTCATATATCTTCTTTAATGGTAGCATAAAACAGTTATTTTGTATCTGAAACACCAAAATATCATAATAAACAGAATAAGCAACTCAAATGCTACAAGAATAGGTTGCTCTCCTGGCAAAAGTGAATTGCTGTCCTTTGTACTGGCCGTGGGTATGTTTTGCCCTGCAAAATGACACGTTCCTAACACTAATGTCCCACTTTGTGCATTTGAAAAGGTGGCAACCCTAAGATGTGCAGGCGAAAAAACAGCGACAATTGGGTATCCGTCAAGCACATAGGTGGATTGAGGTAGTGAACCGAAGGGAACAGAACACTAGAAATGCGAAAGCATCATACGTACACAAAGAAGATAATAATACAGTAGTAGCGACAGCCCCTCTACCACCTCCGATACCACATCCAGGATATGAAGCGGGAGGGCAGGCTAGTCCCCCCCAATGTTATCCTGTGGCAACAGAGGTATCACAACGACCAAATGTAAGAGAAGCTATTGAAACCACATCCCGAACTCGTAAAATACCTAGGGACACTCAAGTAAGAAGAGAGTCACTAGAACAGAGTGAGGATATCTGTCAATTAATTGAAGTACCGAACCCTCATGCAGGACAGGAAGGCCAGGACCCAACTCCTTAGTGTATAGACCGTGGACACCAGAAGATATCTGTAAAGTCACAGAGGGAATTCCCCATCTACAAAGTAATCACTATTCACCATGCAATACCCCTGTATCTTCTGATAGAAAAGCAAAGGGGGAATGGCAGATGGTACAGGATTTACAAGCTGTAAATCATGTAATAATACCTAGGGTACTGATGGTGCCAGACCCACACACTATATTGAATGCTATGAACCTGCCACAGAAGTATCTTACCGTGGTACATATAAGCTATGCTTCCTTTTCAATACCTATACATCCAGATAGTCCGTATTGTTTTGCATTTACATTCAGGGTAACAGATACAGCCATACCCGGCTATCGCAGGGATACTGTGAAAGTACAACGACATTCGCACAGGAGATGGCTAGCAACATTCCGGTGTTTACTCCACCCGGGGCCAGTCAAGTTCTACTTTATGTGGGTGATATTCTGCTTGCGGCCCCTACCCAGCAGCAATGTAGGGAAGATACAATAGCATTATTGAAATATTCAGCAGAACAGGGACATAAATTAAGCAAGCATAAATAGCAACTACAGAGAATACAGGTCAAGTACCTGGGATATGTGGTATCCAAGGAGGGTAGAACATTACATGACGATAGGAAGGCAGCAATTTCACAAGCACCCAAGCCAACTACCAAGAAGGGAATGATGTCCTTCCTGGGCCGACTAACTTTTGTCGAAGCTGGTTACCAAACAATGCTTTGGAATCTGCTCTATTGTCTGCTTTAATCTTTAATACACCTATGGCAGCACAACATATACTACACTGGATTCCAGTAGCAGAAACAGCTTTCTGCAGACTAAAACGATTGATAGCTTCAACATCTGTTTTAGGTCTCCCGAATAATCATAACAGATGTTGTCAGACTGTAGATTGTAAGCAGGGATATATGATGTCAGTCTTGATGCAACAGCATGGAATTAATCAACGCCCCATAGCTTACTACTCATCGCAGTTGGACACTATGGCATGGTCAGTGCCACATTGTGTACAGGCAGTTGTTGCAGCACCCATGGCAGTACAGGCCTCGGCCTCAATGTTATTATTCCACCCTCTCACTGTGAGAGTGTCTCATGCAGTTGCGATCATTCTGCTGCAAGAGAAAATAGCATTCCTGACCCGTGCTAGACATCTTTCTTGTTTGACCATACCCCTGAGTCAACCTCATATGGTGATTGAACGTTGTACAACATTAAACCTATCAACGTCCGTCCAACACCTGTGTATGGCACACCACAC
>NC_056731.1:1074783303-1074808303 GCF_019279795.1 Protopterus annectens
GTCCTGATTCCCCACTAATGGTGCAAAGCATCCACCAGATAATGCTAAATGCAGGTGTGGAATGTGTACAGGCTATAACAGTGTCCAGTAGGCAATCCCCATGGATGGATATGCCTACGACCAGGATGGCACACATACTTGCAAGCCCGGTGGAATCACACAGGTGCAGTAAGGCATAACACAGGAAATGCAGATGGAAACTACAGTAGACACCCCCCATTGAAATCTAGACGGCCATGCAAATACCGGCGTACACAGCACTCGATCTGCCAGCAACAACATGGGGATCACTCGCTGCCATACTGCGGAACACATGGGCGACCAGTGGAACACATACCAATGGCACACCAACAATGTCAACTCGGACGGTCATAGGATGTTGAAACACTGGCGTTCCCGCTTATAAAGTACATCCGTCAATGAATCAATCGTGTCCACATGGTCTGGCTGTGTCATATTGACAATACAGTGGTGTACATGTCCTACTGGGCTGTCTGAGGATTACTTGAAGCAGTTGCCAACCTGCAGCAGTACAGCAATACCATTTGGGTTAATCGTAGTAGAACATGGGTTTCATAGCACAACATAATATGTGTAGTCAAACAGACATCCTCGAATGGGGAATATACAGCAGCGGTCACAATCACTGGCCACATGGACACAGTCCAACATGTTCTACATTTTACATATGCACATTTGTGTCCATTGTAGGACCCAAACATTAATCCGTGCTTATGTCAACCGTCTGCGATCGGGAGAGCCAGATGATGTGACCGGTGTGACTACGGCACAGCTACATATATGCACCACCAGCGTGTTCAAGGTTGATGACGACTGTCCATGAAATGCAGGACATATGCATAGGAATCCCCAGATAGTCCAGTCCATAGATGTGTGTCCACATCCCATTCCTGCACACATGGAAGATGTGCAACGGGTACTGTCGGGGGTTGCAGCCATGGGATCGTGGGTATGCAGAAATGGGTGTCGGACTTGATTGGCAGAAAATCCGTTGTCCCGCCCCGTGTGCGGTGTGTGGATATGTCATATGCGTTACTCCGCACTGATAATGCAAATCATCTACCTGAGAATGCTAAATACATCTGTGACATGTGTACAGCCCTACACCAGTGTCCATGAGGCAGTTCCCATGGATGGACAAATGTACGTCCAAGATGGCACCCATAACTGCACACCTGGCGGAATCTCACAGCTGTAGTAAGGCAGAACACAGGGAACACATTTACGGAGTACAGCAGACACTCCACATAGAATGTCAGGCCGCTGTGCGAATACCGGCGTACACAGCTATCAACCTGCCAGCAAGTGACTGGGGATCACTCGCTTGCATACCGCGGAACAAATGTGCGACCTGCAGAACACATACTGATGGCACGCCCACAACGTGAACTAGGATGGTTATAGGATGGTTAAGCTATGGCGTACCCACATATAAAGAACATCCTTCAATGAATTAATAGGATCTACATGTTTTGTTCATGTAAAGTTGACAATACAGAGGCGGGAGTGTCCCAATGGGATATCTGCAGATAGGTGAAAGCAATTGTTAGCTTGCAACATTGGAATTACACCATTTGGGTACAGTGGCGGATAACCCGGTTCACATAGCACTACATAATATGGGTACTCAAACAGACATCCGTGATTGCTGAACATATGGCAGCAGTCAGACCCACTGGCCAGATGGACACAGTACAATAGGTTCTACACTTGACATATGCACATTGGTGTCCATTGTAGGACCCAAAAATTATCCGAATGCAATGTGAACAGGCGGCGATCTAGAGAACCAGAAGACCTGATAGCCGTGACTATGGCACAGCCACATATGTGCACCACCAGCGTTTTCAAGGTTGATGACAAGTGTCCATGACATGCAGGACATATGGATCGGACTCCCCAGGTTGCCGAGTCCATAGACGTGCGTCCACATCCCATTCACGCACACATGGAGGATGTGCAATGGGTACCGTCGAGGGTTGCAGACATGGGATCGTGGGTATGCAGAAATGTGGCTGTGTGTCGATTGGCAGATAATCCGTCGTACCGCCCCGTGGGAGGTATGTGGGTATAGCACATGCGTTACTCCACAATAATAATGCAAATCATGCACCGGAGAATGCTAAATGCAGCTGTGATATGTGTACAGCCCTCTACCAGTGTCCAGTAGCCATTCCCCATGGATGGACAAACGTTCGGTCAAGATGGCACCCATAACAGCAAATCTGCTGGGATCACACAGCTGTAGTAAGGCAAAACACAGGGAATACAGATAGGGACTACAGTAGAGACTCCACATACAAAGTCAGACCGCTGTGCGAATACCGGCATACACAGCACTCTTTTTCCCAGCAAGTGAATGGTGATCACTCGCTGCCATACCGCGGATCAAATGGGCGACCTGCGGAACACATACTAATGGCACACCAACAACGTCAAATAGAAAGGGTATAGGATGTTAAAGCTATGGCGTACATATAAAGAACATCCTGCAATGAATCAATAGGTTATACATGGTTTCTTCGTGTTAATGTGACAATACAGAGGCGGGAATGTCCCAATGGGATATCTGCGGATTAGTGAAAGCAATTGTTAGCCTGCATCATGGGAACTACACCATTTGGGTTCAGTGGCGGAAGACCCGGTTTACGTAGCACTACATAATATGGGTACTCAAACAGACATCCGTGACTGCTGGACATGCAGCGGAAGTCAAACACACTGGTCAGATGGACACAGTCCACTATGTTCTACACTTTACATATGCACACTGGTGTCCAGTGTAGGACCCAAAATTTATCCTTACGCAATGCAACCTGCTTGGGCGGAGACCCAGATGAAGCGGCAGCCGTGACTACGGTACAGCTACATATATGCACCACCAGCGTGTCCAAGGTTAATGACAACTGTCCATGAACTGCAGGTGATATGCACATGAATCCCCAGATTGTCCAGTCCATACAGGTGCGTCCACATCCCATTCCCGCACACGTGGAGGATGTGCAACGGGTACTGTCGAGGGCTGCAGCCATGGGATCGTGGGTATGCAGACATGGGTCTCGGTGTTGATTGCAGATGATCCGTTGTCCCGCCCCGTGTGAGGGATGTGGGTATGGCACATGCGTTACTCCGCACTAATTATGCAAATCACCCACCGGAGAATGCTAAATGCAGCTGAGAAATGTGTACAGCACTATACCAGTGTCCATTGGACAGTTCCCATGGATGGACAATCGTACGGCCAAGATGTCACCCATAAATGCAAACCTGGTGGAATCAAACAGCTGTGGTAAGGCACAACACAGGGAATACAGATAGGGACTACAGTAGAGACTCCACATACGATGTCAGACCGCCGTGCGAATACCCGCATACACAGCACCCAATCTGCTAGAAGGTGAATGGGGATCACTCGCTACTATACCGCGGAACACATGGCCGACCTGTGGAACACATACTAACGGCACACCAACAACGTTAAGTGGGAAAGTCATAGGATCCTGACACTATGGCGTTCACGCTTATGAAGAACATCCGTCAATGATTTAATAGGATCTACATTCTTTGGTTGTGTCCGTGTGCCGATACTGTGGCGGACATATCCTAATGGGACATTGGAGGATGACCTAAAGCTTCTCCTAGCCTGCATCATTGGATCTTCACCATCCGGTTTCAGTTTAGAATACCCTGGTCAACGTAGCACTACATAATATGGGTAGCAACCACACATCCGCGATGGGGGAACATACAGCAGCGGTCAAACCCACTAGCCAGATGGACACAGTCCAACAAGGTCTACACTGTACATATGCACAATGGTGTTCATAGTAGGACCCCAGAGATTCATCCGTACGCAATGTCAACCAGCCACGATCGGGAGACCTGAAATAACTGACAGCCGTGTCTACGGTACAGCCAGACATATGCACCCCCAGCGTGTTCAGGGTTGATGACAGCTGTCCACAGAATGCGGGACATATGTACAGATATTCCCATATTGTAGAGCCCATAGATGTGTGTCCACATCCCATTCCCGCACACATGCAGGATGTGTAATGGGTACCGTCGAGGGCTGCATCCATGGGATCCTGGGTATGCAGTAACGGGGCTCGGTGTTGTTTGGCAGATAATACGTTATCCCGCACCATGGGAGGGATGTGGGAGTAGCACGTGCCTTACTCCCCACTGATAGTGCAAAGCATCCACCGTCTAATGTGAAATACAGGTGTGAAATGTGTACTGCTCCATACCAATGTCCAGTAGACACTCACGAGGGATGGACAAGCGTAGGACCGAGATGGCACCCATAACCGCAAACTTGGTGTAACCACACAGCTGCAGTGAGGCATAACACAGGTAATACAGATGGGGAAACCAGTAGACACTCCACATACAAAGCCAGACCGCTGTGCCAATACCGGCGTACACAGCTGTCAATATGCCAGCACCGGAATGGGGTTCACACGCTCCCGTACCGCGGGAGACATGGGTGACCTGTGGAACACATACCAATGGCACAATATCAACGTCAGCTAGGAAAGCCATACGATGGTGAAACTATGGCATCCCCACCAATGAAGGACATACTTCTGTGAAGTAATACTGTTAATGTCAATTGACCATGGAATACACATAATCCACATCAAAGACCCGCTGGCACCTTATGGCACACAAAGCACGACACACATAGGTAGATGATACAGTCAACGAGACGTTTCGTCCACGACAGGTCACATGTGGTATCCAAAGGTTACTCCATAGACATGTAAGCGCTATCACCCGTACGCTCCGTGAGATGTACACATAACATAGACGCGTCCAGGCTTTATATATCCCCCCTTACACTTCCATGTGTTACCTTCTGTGCAAACAATGAACATGTAACCACAGCATAGAAAGCACAGACGCAATGTTTACCACACACACATATGTTAACACCTCAGAAGGCATCCTATTAACACATGTATCATATGATATTGTAGTATGCCGAATATTCATCATTAAATGATTTAACAATGTATATGGCAGATATGCACAGCATATCACTGTAATACAGCGGTACAGAACTGAATGAGTGGACGAATGTGTGCTAACCCTACATCTGTACCTAAACTACATCCATGTTACGGGGGCTTGCTCCACCTGCCTCTCAAAAGAGGCCTCATCAGTGTTCCATCGGTCAGCCCTGGTGTGTGGGCAACCCTCCACCTACTAAACCAAATAGATCCGCATTCTATAGCATAGCTGATGAGGTCCCCCCTCTGGTATTACAACCTGGACATCATAAAATGCCGAATGTAGATGTATGCCTTGTGATGTGCCCACATCCGGCCGTAGGCGTACAGCATTCCTGCGGCTGGCCAGGGTGCCGCACTACTAGGGCCACCTGTCTAGTAGGTGTGTCATGTAGGTATACCATGACGGGGGCACCATGTGCTGTGGTGGTGGGCGCCAAGGAGCCCTACAGCCTAGGGCAGCAGTCAATCTAAGTCCGCAGCCGTAGGAGGGGTAGTACAGTCTGCAGGTATGTGCAGACGTGCACATGAAACTGCGGTCCACAAGGATTACCCATGGTGGCGACACATGCACAGATGGCTGTAGCGGGACACACACACAACCATGCATACAGCACAGGTAGACATACACACACCATAACTAGCCAAGTACACACAAGGTGTATGGCGTAATGCGGGTACACTGCCAGGACAGCAAGGATAGCTGTGTGTCACGATATCCAGCAGATGTCAATACGGTGTTCTGGAATACGGACAGTGCATGGACAATGAGTGGATACACAACAGACCACAGTCATATGTGACTCCCGTGCAAATATGCGATACATGGGAAAGACAGCCGTCCATGCCAGAGCAGCAGTACGGCCACAACATAGGTACGTAGATATACAATGACAGAGATACAGACGGACACATGTGGCAGGCCTGGGTGTGTCATGTACACAGCATCACCCCAGCACACCATAGCATGGTGTACATGGAGATCACGCTACGGTGGTCGCCGACCACAACAGACACACAAGCGGTACACGAACTGCATACCGCCATCCAGAAACACAGGGATGGCGGCAGGATAGGTGTGTTATGCGTAAACCACAAGGCAATACCATATGAACCCATGCAGCTGGGAGCATGGACACACACACATGTGGCAGGCATGTTGTTTGACCACACACCCACATACCCAAACGCACAAACGTACAACACAGGTATGGAATGTGCTACGTGGACCACCGAGCACACCACCAGCAGAGGTACATGTACAGGTGGGTGGCAACATCCATAAAGGAATGGCCGCTGATAGCCGAGGTATGTGTTGCGAAGTGTCTAAAAGCTAGTTCATCTGCAGAGGCAGCTGGAAACACACACACGGAAGGGCCGGGAGTCGAACCTACGCCTATCTACATGATCTCACTACAGTATGAAGCATTTACAGAACGTGCTACCGAGTTTACTGAGCACAGCGCTGTCAGAGGCATACTTCTAGGCGGGTGACATCACTTGTAAGACAATAGCCGGCAATAGCCGAGGTATGTGTTGCGAAGCGTCTAAAAGCTAGTTCATCTGCAGAGGCAGCTGGAAACACACACACACAGAAGGGCCGGGAGTCGAACCTACGCCTATCTACATGATCTCACTACAGTATGAAGCATTTACAGAACGTGCTACCGAGTTTACTGAGCACAGCGCTGTCAGAGGCATACTTCTAGGCGGGTGACATCACTCGTAAGACAATAGCTGGCAATAGCCGAGGTATGTGTTGCGAAGCGTCTAAAAGCTAGTTCATCTGCAGAGGCAGCTGGAAATGCACACACACACACACACACACGGAAGGGCCGGGAGTCGAACCTATGCCTATCTACATGATCTCACTACAGTATGAAGCATTTACAGAACGTGCTACCAAGTTTACTGAGCACAGCGCTGTCAGAGGCATACTTCTAGGCGGGTGACATCACTCGTAAGACAATAGCTGGCAATAGCCGAGGTATGTGTTGCGAAGCATCTAAAAGCTAGTTCATCTGCAGAGGCAGCTGGAAACACACACACACGGAAGGGCCGGGAGTCGAACCTACGCCTATCTACATGATCTCACTACAGTATGAAGCATTTACAGAACGCGATACCGAGTTTACTGAGCACAGCGCTGTCAGAGGCATACTTCTAGGCGGGTGACATCACTTGTAAGACAATAGCCGGCAATAGCCGAGGTATGTGTTGCGAAGCGTCTAAAAGCTAGTTCATCTGCAGAGGCAGCTGGAAACACACACACACACACACACGGAAGGGCCGGGAGTCGAACCTACGCCTACCTACATGATCTCACTACAGTATGAAGCATTTACAGAATGCGCTACCGAGTTTACTGAGCACAGCGCTGTCAGAGGCATACTTCTAGGCGGGTGACATCACTCGTAAGACAATAGCTGGCAATAGCCGAGGTATGTGTTGCGAAGCATCTAAAAGCTAGTTCATCTGCAGAGGCAGCTGGAAACACACACACACACACACACACGGAAGTGCCGGGAGTCGAACCTACGCCTATCTACATGATCTCACTACAGTATGAAGCATTTACAGAACGCACTACCGAGTTTACTGAGCACAGCGCTGTCAGAGGCATACTTCTAGGTGGGTGACATCACTTGTAAGACAATAGCTGGCAATAGCCGAGGTATGTGTTGCGAAGCGTCTAAAAGCTAGTTCATCTGCAGAGGCAGCTGGAAACACACACACACACACACACACACACACACAAGGGCCGAGAGTCGAACCTACGCCTACCTACATGAACTCACTACAGCATGAAGCATTTACAGAACGCGCTAACGGGATTACTGAGCACAGCACTGTCAGGAGGCATACCCCTAGGTGGGTGGTATCATCTGCAGAGGCAATGCGTCCGATAGGGAATGAAGACAGAGTGCGCAGTCACACAGCCTGTTACCATCCCAAGGTGGCCGTACAGTAACACGTTAGTGCTGCAGTCGGGAATACCAAATAACTACTGATCAGTACATCACGACAGGAATACGGGATGCACCACATGACACTTTACCCTATGAGAGGACATCCGTCGTGCAGGATGTAGGCAGCCAATGTGGCATGACAGCCACATATGTGTCACCTGGATGGTCACCATGGCTATACAGGATGCCATTGGCCATGGCTACACGCCCAGTTGCAGACATCGGTGACGACTGTCGTGTGTACCCCCGGTGGGTGTACTGGTCATGCCTCCCACACCTAGCGGTTGCAAAGGGGAGACAGACATGCTCACAGGGTATCAACGCAGTCGGGCACAGTGTGCACTGTCCTGTGTGTCTATCTACACAGCTGCTTACTGGGCATGCTCAGACACTTAGACTCGGCACAGAGCAGACATGCATACACATGGAGCAACAGCATGGGTGGCAGAATGTGGACCGTCGTGTGTGTCCAGCCACACAACAGCAACCCAGACATGGCACAGACGTGGCCGTTGCGAAGGGGATACAGGCATGCACCCGGGGTATTACTACAGTCGGGCGCGGTGTGCACTGTACTGTGTGTCCATCTACACAACTGCTTACTGGGCATGCTCAGACACTTAGACTCGGCACAGAGCACACATGCATACACATGGTGCGACAGCATGGGTGGCAGAATGTGGACCGTCGTGTGTGCCCAGCCACACAATAGCAACCCGGCCATGCCACAGACATGGCCGTTGCAGCGGGGAATATCCAGGTGCAATTAACCATGGGTAGGACTGCCCTACAGTTTGTTGCATGCTACAGACCACCCTCCCAAATCCAGGATACCTGCACAGCCGTCCTGAGGACACTGGTGAGTGTGCATGCTCTCACAACAGCACCGTATTGGGTGACATCAAGCACCCATAAATAGACTGGGAACATTACCCATGACACAACATCCTACGCCACAGGTCCCGGGTGTTCATACACGTGACCGCTGTGAAACAGCCATGAACCATACCCACTAGGGGGGGCATATACCAGTTCTGCCCATCACACATGGGGAGGAAATGCTCCACACAGGATGTACATCCCTCAATGGTGATGTCAGACCATATACTGGATCCACTGGTAATCCACATCCTGCACCCAACACTGGCATGGGAGACCTAAGTGAGGACCTCTTCACAGCAAACCACAGACATCATACGACCGGTGTGGTACCCTACAAGTCCACCATGCCAGTGGTGAACACAGGCCACACTGCCAACTCCCTTACGAATGCCTTCTCTGAGCACACACAGGGATGTCTGCACCAAGCGATCATGATAACATCAGGACCTTGTCCAACAAAGGTAGGCACATGGTCTGGTGGACCACAGCCACTGACAAACTGTACATCAACAGTTGGAGCTAATACATGACGGAGCAATATCAGTACCAGGGAAGCCATCACCCATTCATACCAGCGTCAACATACGGCCACACATACAATCATCCAAGGCCGCTTGTGGGAGTGGTACTGCAGAGGGCACATGAGACAACCATAGGCCCTTCCTCAACTGTGGTAGGGACATGGGTGGGAGCGCACAGACATGGCCAGAAATGATCCAGAATGGTACAATGGTCACTGCACCCACAGACATTGTCAACAAACCAGCGGACATGTTCCATGCATACATCCACCCCCCACCCCAAGAGGGGACATATCCATCCCACCAGAGTCTAGCCTCGTAAACATCTCATATGCCCTGGAGTAATCTGATATCTGTTAGATGGTTAACACAGCACCAATGGGCCCTGATGGTGTCCCTGGCTGTGTGCTACCCAACCTCATTGAGGCCCTCACCCCACACATAAGGCCACTGTCTCATGTTAGCCTTACTACGGGCTAGGTCCCCGCTGGATGGCATATGGCATCTGTGGTCCCACTATGCCAGGGTAGTGCTGTTATGGACTGCAGACATTACCGCCCTATCAGCTTGACAAGCCTTGTCTGCAAAGCTGCGGGAGGGCCATACAGGTGCCCATGAATACAAACAGTGGTGTACAGCCAATACCGGAACATACCCACAACAACTTAGTCAAGGGCAGATGCTGCCTCCCAAACCTGCTCGTCCTGTCTGGAGCAGTCACCAAGGCCATTGATGGGGGTAGGTCGGTTTGCACACACTACCATGACCTGGTGGGAGCGTTCAGAACGCACTCCACGTGGGTCTCATGGAAAGGCTCACCAGCGTACATGTAGGGACATAAGTCACACGATGGTTCTCAGAATGGTTGGAGGTCACACCACACAGGGTTTGTGTTCCTGGTGCCGTGTCAGACTAAAAGCTGGTCTCGAGTGGAGGCCCACAGGGCTCCGTCCTGGGCCCCCTGCCATTCGGCATTCGACCTTACAATGTGCATGCCAATATAGGGGGATTGTGGCAGACAAGGTATGCAGATGACTGCACACCGGTCATCACCACTAGTATCTGTGGGGACACTAGCATCAGATGGACCGCAGGAGGGGAACACACCTACAGCACCTGTCAATACATAGACATACCGTAAGTTACATTACAGACATGCGGACACACACACAGCCACACACACACACACACACATGCGGACACACACACACTGACACACACACATGGACACACACACATGCAGACACATCATGCATGTGATATTGCAGGTGGCATGCAGCATTCCCACACCACAGCCCAGTGAATGCAGCCCAGACATTAATAGTGGCAGTATGCATACTGCCCTGGAGTGCACACTACAACAGGCAGATGTCTTTTAGTAGGCATGCAGTACACACATTCATGGTAGTTTGCATGCATCACCGTGATACACCGTGTGGCCATGGGCGAGTTAACAGTACACATGGCTGCCGTCACTATGTCATGTACACCGCAAACATGTGCGGTATCATGTGGACATGTGACGATGGTGTCCCACCACATGCACCACATCACAATGGATGTCACAGTGCAGTGTTATGTGTACAGTCTACAGATACAATGCATGTGTAACACAGATGTCTGTGCAGGTGTGGTTGGTGTGAGCTGTGTACATAACTGTACAGTGCGGAGTACGGACACTGTGCCACTGCACGGTAGCAGGACACAGGTATGTTTCAGTGTGATGCGTGACCTGGATGCATTACATTGCCATGTCTGGAAGTCAGTTCAGCTGCTCAGCAGCACGTATATGGTGTACATTGGTGGCACCTCTAGTGGCTGCAGACAGGCATTCCATTTCACTGGTGTACCACATCGGATGTCCAGGGGGTCCACTACAGTGATGAGCCCACTATGTGTGGACAAGGTGCAACAGTGACTACCCACTGCGGATGTACTGTGTGGCAACATGCCTGTAGGTATCACCCATGGCCTTGTTTGTCTGGGTCATCGACAATTGTGTGTGATGGACATCGTGCACATGGCCCTGTGGTGGCCCATGTGACATACAACCGTACTAGTCTGAGGTGTCACATTCCCTACGGCTATGCAGACATTGTGGATGTCTGCTATGTCGTGCATAGGTCATGTCATGGTGTGACAATGTTGCAGACAGACATCCACGTGCATGGGACATGTCATGTGCCATGTCACAACGTGTGCACCCAATGCAGGGGCATAGGTCACAGTGGTAACACCTGTGCTCTGGCCAGATCATGGCTCACTATGTGGTACTGTGTGCATACTGCAGAGGCATACCAATACATACTACACATGCAGCCATTGCGGAAAACCTACTCCATTGTATGCATAGCTGACTGCACATATCACAGCAATAGGTTATGTGGTGTCATGCCACTCTATACTAACGGTTGTATCTACTGTACATGGGTGGTGTGTGTGTCGGGTGGTGCAACCTGTATACCGTGACTGGGGCACACCCAGGTGTGCATGTCATACCTGGACACATGTGGAATATCAATACACCATATCATGCCTTTTACTAGCAACAGACTTACCTGCAACAGACCCTTGTCTTTGCGACATGCCAGATGTACCTGTATAGGGATGACACAAAAGTATACACATTATCCATTACTATCACTACAGTGAGCACTGTGCATGTCACATCATGCACCTGTGTGTTAGCATGTGCTATGCACATGTCTGCTAACACAACATAGCATACTGTAGTATGCATCTTGTGTGGCCATATACCTGGCATGTGTTGCTATATTATGTGTTGTACTACGACACCCACTCCTACGTCGCTTATCATACAGACATGCAACACTGACTTACCAGGCAGCTCCGAGCTCATTGGTTGGGAGACACCCACCTCCACGATGGACGCGAGGGTTTCAGCGTGTTGTTCCATGGGTGTCCCCAGACTGGCCAGGAGCTCCTCTGTGGCTGTGAGTGGGGGCTGGGTTTGTGGCCCACCACCTGTCCCACCTTGTTGTCTGGCGATTACAGTGGCACGCTGTCTCGCATGCCGGATTAGGTCTGTGCAGTGCCTGCGGATCTGTTGATATGTGCGGTTGTGGCTGCCCAGGCTGTTCACCCTCCTGCGCATATCCTGCCACATCTCCTCACGTTGTTGTGCCTGCAGTGGCACATGGCTAAATAAGATGTCATAATTGTCGTGTAACAATGGTATGATTACCTCATCTTCCTGTCGGCTAAAGGCAGGCAGCCGGGAACGTGGCATTATCTGTAAGACATAATGATGGTGGCAGGTCACATTTACACTGCTGTTCTGGCATACTGCTGGGAATACATTGCTATGACATGTACAACATCTGCACAGTAATCTCTGCAAGGCATCATGGCAGTGATACAGCCAATGTGTTGCCGTCACACCATTGAGCAGTGGGTGTCATTTCATATCTGTGTGTCACCTCATCACACTGTACATGCACCATGTTGATGTTAGCCTGCTGTGGACATGTGTACCTGTCTACACCTGTGTCCATATCAGTTGGCACGGGTCCCCTTGTGACAACAGTTCTACTGTTCACCTGGATGCTGTCTATATGTCAATAGACATCATGTACGTGGCCATTATGAACATCAGCAGTGGCACTGTACACATACACATGGACAC
Source organism: Protopterus annectens (assembly GCF_019279795.1). NCBI lineage: Eukaryota > Metazoa > Chordata > Ceratodontiformes > Protopteridae > Protopterus > Protopterus annectens. The sequence goes on from NC_056731.1 coordinate 1,074,796,358, forward strand.
CTGCACATGCATGTGTTGTGCCATGTACATCCACACAGCACTGTATGGGTGTTGGACAACTTTCCACGGCTCACCTGTGTTGCACATGTGATACACATGGGACAATGTGTAACCATGCCACATTAGCAGGGAAGGTCATGCATAGCATGTACACACGCACATTGTCCACAGCAGCACACAGCACCTGTAACACCACAGGGTGCATCACCATAACATTACTGCTGTGTATGGTTGATAGTGACAGTGCCTTTTGGCCATCGCACCATGTAGGACTGTGATAGCACATGCAGCCTTGCTGGGCAGGGCTGCATGGTATGGCAGGGTATGCCACATACATGGCACTGGGATGTGATCCACCTGGGGGGTAATGATATTGGCAGGGTGGCTGTCCATTCCATATGTCATTGCTATGTGTATTTGGACATTACACATGTCTATCACCATGGTGTGGACACTGGCCTTATGCAAGGTAGTCTGCATGCTGCTTGGTGGGGGTGTGTCAGGTGCATGCAGGTGTCACACACCCATGCATACACTGTAACCCTGACAGGTGCTATGTGCTGCGATATTGATCTACACAGTGCTGTATGTGGCCACACACTGCTATCCCGTGCACATGGATGGTTGCCTGGACTGACGTGGGTACCACATATGTCTACATCCAGTGCCTGCTGCCACACCCATGTCTGCTGGTGCACTACACACCGCCATCCCTCCCTCTGGAAACGTGATGTTGGGCACAGCATAGGTATCCATGTATGGGGACAGGGATGTTCACATAGCAGGGGCACTGATGGTATCGTCGATCTGACCATACACATATGATGCACCCGTCACACATACAACCCATTCATTATGTTGTGAAGAACAGTGACACAGCTATACTGCTACGCCGGAGACATTCACAGGCGTACATACACAGATGCATGCTCGTCCAGCTTTGGCATGGCCTGGACTATTGGTGTGGTTCGGCACATAACGTGTTTGAGTGTGGCTGGCGCAGAACTACTGTGCACATGTCTACACAGTCTGTCTGTTCTACAGTAGGCATTGTTTATGTGCTGTGCACATATCATATCTGCACATTGTGTTGGTGTCTGTCTATCCACGGGCCAGTGGTGGGACACACAGGGCTATTGTTGAACATATATGCATGCAACCCTGTACTGCTGTACTGCTAGCTTCTCAGGTGCTAATGTGTCATACACATGCACACCATACCCACGGATGTGGTAGTGGGTAGCCACCCGTACCCATCTCCTCTTGTGGGTTGCTATCATCCCACACCCTCTTTGTATTGTATGTTCAGGCTATGCACCTGTGTGGGGCTTGTGGGCATGCAATGCAGTACTATGTGCCTTTGCACCCATCGCAGAACAAGTCATACAGGTACACTGGCAGCCATACACTGCACAGCTTGATGTTGGCACATCACATGTTGTACACACATAACACATCTCCTGTGGGACATGGTCAAATGTACAGGCATGTCCATCAGTCACATGCCACTACTACCCCTACATGACGGCTATGCAGGACATGTGGCGGTACAGCAACTGTCACATGTGCACCTGCAATGCCCCCTACCTGCATCACGTGGTACTGCCTGTGGGGTATGTGCGTCTGCACCCATGCTATGGCCATAGATGACAGTTGTACATCGATATGTGCAACATACCTCATTGGGAGTTCTCATGTGCACATGTTCAACATGTCAACGCATTGTTTGTGTCTGTCAGACAGTCATTGTTGTGCATGGTTTACATGGCAGCCATGGCGTACTGTGTCTGATTCCAAGTACTTCATTGGGCTACCAGCATTGTACATTATCACGGCACATTCCAGCCATCACATAGCCATCCTAGATGACAGTGGGAGGTGTTCTGCCATGTGCACATATGTCACATAGTACGAGGGTGACTGACACACATTCTCAGGACTGGGTTCTGACTGCTGTGGATGTGTGTGATGCTGTCGACGACCATGACTGCACCAGATGGTGTCATCTGGATGTGTAACATTCACAACACACACCTACCTTCACGTAGCAACACATCATCCACAAGGATGGACATCCCTGCATGAACACTGTATGCAGTATGTCTGTATGACCACTGCATGCACCACTGGTAGCCACCAGCATGGCTGCCAACAGCAGCAGTGTGTATCCTGTGTGAACATGGGTTACACCATTCACAACACACCTGTGTCAGATGGCCCTGCTGTGTGTCACAGTGCAGTTCCACACATCATGTAACAGTATGCATCATGCACCGGTATGTTGCAGACATGTGAACGGCTGTGCAAGTCAACATATGCACACATGACACATCACCTGGTACAACATGTCTGTCTTACCACATGCTATTGTGACCACCCTGTGATGACATTGTACAGGCTACGTGGACTGGGACATCTGATGGCTCAATGGTGTATTCACCCTCTGGGTGTGTGTCTAGCCGAGTGTACAGTAGGCAGTGGTCTGCACACAGGGATACTGTACATTTGCCTACTCTGTCACTGCGACTGTTGACTATGATCATACTGTACTTATGCAGGCATGTGGTATTGATCAAGTATGACAGTCATGGTCAACCACAGTACTGTGGCACACATGACCTGCGGACATCTGCCTAGGGTGTGGGGCCCACATGTACATCTTCACATGCTATGCTGCCTCTGCAGCAGTGTCACATGTCTGTCGCCAGCAGGGTTGTCACAGGCAGGCACAGCATGCAGTGATGTGTGACAATGCTTGCACCCCCCACTGTGCTGTACACAAGCACTGCACACACAGTAAGGCATGCCTGACATTAATCGGCGGTGCCTGGGACCTGCCTCCATGCTCTACAGAGCACACCTGCCAGTCCAGATTGTACACAGATCATACCTCCCAGGCACATACCTGGACTGCAACACACACAGGTGAGTGGATCCCACATCACACAGTGATTTACACACATACTGTATGTTTTCCTAAGACAAATGCATCATAGGTACTCCATGTTCGGATACCCATGTTTGTGACCGCTAGACACATTGTGACACGTGACGGTGAGTACACTGTACACCACAGGTTACATGCTGGCTGTGTTATCATACTGTACATTGCACCTCGGACAGTTGCTACTGCCATGTGCTGACAGCAACACGCACTTCCCTAGTATGGACTCCCATGTACCCACACATGCTTGGCCATGCACTACACATAGCTGGGTGACACATTAAACAAGACATAACATACCTACACTACCCTTGGCATGCACCATACCTCCATGTGTCTGTGTGCTATACCTACAGACATCCCCCTCTGGTTGATGGACATATATGCTTTGCGGCCCTGCTAGCCACACCCTGGACACACACCCATTGCAGCATACATGGTACATGTGTTCAACAGCCGGTACTACCAACATCTGCTGACGGGGGTAGTTAATGGCATGGCACCCCGGCAGACGGACAGTATACATGACTATGCTGACACATATCACAATGCACTTCCGCTACATGTACGCACTGGTAGGGACCATGCTATTCCACACAGAGACATGATGGTACTGGCCTTTTCACAGATGCCACGGTGGTATGCATGTTCCATGCACATGTGCTGTATGGGAGCATGTGCAGGCTGTTGCACGGTGGGTATGTTCAAATGTGTGTGGTGCATCACTTGACAGTCATGGTGTGTCCTCGTGGTCCATCACATACTCCACAGCTAGCTACCTACACATGACCACCATACTTTGCAGTGTGGGCCCTCACGCAGTGTGGTGGTATGTCTGTGTTGTTTCGCTACATCCACATTCAATGTAGCATACGACAGTCACCCAGGCATTGCCGACAGAGATGTTGTTGGCAACATGCCAGCCAATGGGATACCTACCAATAATATACACTCTCACTCACTACAGGGTTCCAATCCATACATGGACATCGCATTGTCCCTGTAGACACATACATGGTACTGCCATGCACACATTATGTCCTAGGACACTGTCCCAATGTCACCTCCAATCTCCATAGCTGTTATATCCCGCCAAACTGGTTGTTATGTGTCTCTGCAGCAGCCCACTGAATTAACTGCTAGCCCATTCATGGACGTTGTGTACCTTGACCACCACACCACCGCATCTATCACACTACACATGGGTGGTAGTGCATTGCACGTGTGGGACTGCATTCATACAGACATGGCTGCACCATTCGGTATGGCACTGGGGCACATCCTCACATACATGCTTCACACACTCATTGACGACTTCCATGCCTTTACTGGCACCCTTGTTGGGTGTCTGTGTGCCACAGCACACCACATCCACATGATGGCCACCTGTCATACCATTGCATGGGTGGTTGGTGTAGTACAGAGGGTAACAGATCAGACATTATCCCCACATTGCCCTTCAGCACCATTCCACATTCTGGTATTGGCAATGTACACATCCACCATCACATCATACCCTGTGTCTCAGGATGTTAGGCTATGTGACTCCTGGACAGGTCACACAGTGGTGCAAGCATATCATGCTACCTACGACATGTAAGGTACATGTGGCATTACACAGTCCTCAGTCATGTGTCCCCTCATGTTCACTATTTGCTTACATACACAACATGCTGTCATGGAGTAATGTCCATGTCTACATGTCCCACATCTACATACCTGGCAGCATTCTAGCTCCACCAGCTCATACTGCTAACAACCATACAGGTGTCGGTGTGGCAGATATATCGTAGATGTCATTGCGTCAGATACATCACACATGGTGCATACACATCACCTTTGCATAGCGACAGTCATCCACTGGGTATCACGTGGATACTGTCCCTATACATGCATATCACATTGTACATGGTTGCTGTACACACACATGCACCACATGGTGCTGTGGTTGCCATATTCCACTGTGGCGTGGGTACACATCTGCAGGGCCACACATATCTGGAATATGTGTGTTGCTGGGACATTGGTAGCCTTTGTACTTGTGCCATACACACATCTACACACGGGCAGGGTTACTATAACACATTCGTGGTGTGCCTTCCACAATGGCTACAACTTTCCATGTCACAGTATAGTCATGCCGCGATGTATACCAGGCTCAGACAGTTTACATATGCAGATGACAGATGGGGAACACATCTGTACTCATCTGCATACCACTTACACAGGGGTGTCATGTACTCTGCCATGGGCCATGTCCTCCGCATTACTGATGCATGTAGTACTTCTACATGGCATTTGCAGTGGGCAGGGTGAATGAAGCACTCATGCATATGTGCACACAAGCCACATTGCTTAGCCTGGGCTTCTGTTTACCTACACAGACTAGACACACACCATGCTGTAGAACATAGGTCCTGTGCACATCCCACAGGGACACACTGTGGCACTGGTCATGTGATAGCTCCCTTGCTGATAGGGTGACACATACACATGGGACCACCACAACAGCAGTACTGTGTAGACATGCAGTTGACATCCACCTTTGCTGTTCAGTAGACAGTACCATGGGGGGGTGACACGACTGTGTACATTGCACATGTGTTTACACATGGACCTGCCAGACATCATTGTTGCACACATTGCACCTGCTACAGATAGCTTGGACATGGTTACTTGATGTTCCTTCCATTTTGGGTGGCTATTCTGCTACTACTCTGTCCCATATCTGCAGGCCATACATATCCTGTTAATGTACATAACACTAGGCCATACCTCCATCATGCATGCTATGCCTGTGATACTGTGTATAATGTCTGAACGTATCCATCATGATAGCTTTACATTATACATACTTGACATGGTCACCCCTACTGCGAGGCATACGTGCACGTCATGCACACATTACGTATGACATCAACAATATCTGCCCATACACATGTGTGCTGTGACACTATACATACATGTCCTATCCCCTGCTGTGGCACTTCATTGTTGGACATCCACTGCCAGCATCAGCGTGGGTGGTGGCATTGTTCTGTGTTTTAAATCACTATGGTACCCCTTGGGTTATCCCAGCTGTGTACATGATGTCCCACTGCTGTGCACACGGTGTCCACAGTGGTTGGTATACTCAGCAGGTTAACACTACATAACCACCTTTCACCACTCTCTGCTTTATGGACAGGTATCTTTACTGACAAACACCGTTCACATACAGTGCCGATTCGTCATACATATCATGCGTTACACACCAGTACATCTCGTGGGTTCTACATACCTTTCCTGTATTGCTTTCCGTATTCCGTTTGAGTCTCGCTACTGACAAGTGATCGGCTCTTGTAGGAATAACGTCTTTGTTCGGTATGAACATACAGTTTGACTATCCTGGGAGTCTTCCTTATATCCGTCGTCACCTGCGGCATGTGGGTTCATCACACCAATAGCTGTTCCTCGGTGTGTACTTATGCGCATATCACCTGTGCATCTCCTCCATTCGTACGGTACTCGTCGGAACTAGGGCATGGTTCATTCATCGTCTGGGCGTTGGTTATCTGCACTACCTTCGTGGGGATGGTATGTATTGTGTTATATTATGTGTGACTACAACCGCTATGTGTGGCGTCAGGTACATTTTGCTGTGGTATTAGCCATGGATTGTGTGTGTTGGGTATGGTATTATGTTCCACATGTGGGTGTCCGTGTCCTGCCGGCGTCTGTCGATGGCGTTTTGCATTCTGATGTGTAACATAGCTCTTGTATTCCTGTACACAACGGATGCAGGTATGCATCCGCTGCTGATAGTGGTTCCCACGCGAGATGTTGCGGGTATGCCGCTGTCATTAACTGCCTGTATGTTTTTGCTGCTATTTCGGATTGTATCCCTTTGATATGTGCGATGGGGTATATCGGCGGCTGTGGGTGACGGGTACGAGTTGTGGGCCTTGCATTTGTACATACACGGTATGCTTCTGTGTGTGCTCCATCCCTGCCTGGGGAGCTGCAAGTTACCTGTCTGTTGTTCTAGGAGTGTAGGTTTTGTTGATGTCGTCTGCTGTCGGTACCGACTGCTTGTGTGCTTCCTGCATGTATTCCTCCATCACATCGGTAGTATATCTGCAGCTGTTCGTACGTGCCGACTTTCCCTTGGCATTTTGTCACGGATATTTATGGTCATTGTGGTCCTGTAGTTGGGACGGCCTGTATGCTACCGGTTGCCACCTATTCGGGTGGCGATTGCTTGTTTAACACTCGTAGAACACACAGCGGTGTTTACGGGACGATACGTGTCCACGATCGGTGCCGGGGTAGCACATGCGTATTTCTGCAGTACATAACTATTGCTGCGTAACGTTGCCGATATATCGTATTGGAATTAACATGTCGGCGCCATACATACGGTGATGGTTTGTACATGCGTCCTTTGCATCTCATGTTGGCTATACTCCTGTGGTACATTCTGGGACATTTTCGATTTGCATCGTTTTACGTCGCCACGCGCCTAGCCAGTGAGGAGCTCTCAGTACTACTTTGTGGGTACTGCTATACATACGCCTGTGGTTCTTATACTGTATGCCTACACATGTTATTCCACTCCGCCTGTCACATGTCACCTACATACACATTTTACAGTGTCACACACATTACACTGGCACAGCGGAACACACGACACCCTCACCTCACACATAGACATACTGCCGCTCGCAGGGCGGTTGCACACAGTACCTCGTTGACCATATCGGCGGCGGTGTCTACCTCGCCCTCATATCCTAAGAATATTACACGCACATGTCCTGTTACTGTATCGTGGCCTGGCGATCATCCCGAATGGCGAATATGCATTTAGGTGGGTTGACCATTCCATGGGTGGCGTTCCCTGCTCTGTCCACCCTCCCGGATAGTCGGGTTGTTGTTCAGTATGTTTACTATGTTGAGAGTTCGCATCTTACTGCATCTGTAACCTTGCATCCCTGTGATTCCCTGTTTAACTTGTTGTACTTTATATCTGTGTATGTGTACATATATTTCTACGTGTGCAATGATATCTATCTCCATATTTGTGTATGCACATATGTACATATGTAGACACCTTGCGCCGAACGTGACAGCATACGGCTATGCCGTCTACTGTCGGACCCGCGTGCGGTTGAGGTGTTGGCGTTCCATGCTCCGCTGGCTGTTGGTTGTGCAGTGTTTGGGTGCTACCTATGTTGGAGTCACACATGGGACCGCCCATACAGTACACATTACGGGCGGACATGTTTGTGTGCCGTCCATTTCACTGTGTGTGCAGGTAGGGAGGTGTCAGTCCATGGGGCCTACGCTGTCAGAGTATGTGCTATACGTTCCCTCTTTGCCAAGGCATAGGCATATTGGGTACGCCTCCGTCTGCCTACTGGGGCTGGCACAGTGTGTTCATGGCGCTGAACGCCCTGTGCCTGTGCTTGCCTTGGCAGTTGTGGTGGGCTTGGTGGCCCTACACCATTAGGTCCCTGCAGCAGCTGCTTCCGCAGGATCATATTATGTAGCATAGCACATACTATGAATATGTGGGCACATGTGCCTGGAGAGTACTGCAAGGCTCCACCAGATGTATCCAAGCACTGGAACCGTGATTTCAACATCCCAAACACACGCTCTATGATTATTCTGGTTTGTTCGTGTGCCTCATTATGGCGTTCTTGCATGTGTGTGTGTGCATTTCTGATGGGTGTGATCATCCACGGCTCCAATGCGTAGCCAGCATCCCCCACAAGGTGACCTTGTGTGATGTCCCCCCTGGCGAATACCTGATACAGCTGTGAGGCATGCCAGATATGGGAGTCGTGGTAGCTTCCAGGGCTGCCAGCACACACATCCATGATAATGCCCTGCGCATTGCACACGACCTGGCAATTGATGGAGAGGAATCCCTTGCAGTTTATGTAGCGTCTACCCTGCTCACCGGGTGGTGACTTGATTTCTATGTGCGTACAGTCTATCGCACCCAGTACCTCCGGGTATTGTGCCACACGATGGAAGTGGCGCATATTGCTAGCCAACTGCTCCTGAGATCTGGGGAAGTATATATACTCATGGGCATGTCGTAACATGGCATCCAGAAACTGGTGTAGTACCATGGATGCTGATGCCTGTGAGATGCCCATTATATCCCCGGTTGGCCTTTGAAAGGTACCTGTTGCCAGTATTCGCAAGCTTACACATACCTTTGTGCCCACTGGGATGGGCTCCCCTCTGTTGTCTCTTGTTCTCAGGCTTGGCCGGCACAGCTCCACTATTTGCTGTAATGTGTCCCTGTCCACCCTGTAACGCTCTACTATCTCCAGGTCTTGCAGCCCCTGGTAGGTCACCCTTGGTTTGAACACTCTCCTTCTCCTCTGAGGCCTCCGGTAGTTGTCGGCACCCTCCTCCGCAACTCCGTCTGTCTCTAACACATGCCGATGCATCACGGCCATGGCAGCACCCAACATATACATTTTAAAAGTTCCCCGTGTGTTTACACCATAAGGCGCAGCGTTTGGGAATTTGCGCTGTGTGTTGTGTGCATTCCCACTTTATAGTGTTGTGCTGTACACCCGGTGATGTCATTGGGTGTGTCTCTGCCGTATCTGTGGGTTATCTTCCGTGTTTTACCGTTGGCACTGCAACGCTGTTGCCTTTGGTGTTACATTACACTTGCCTGCATTGGTTTAGCTTTACACCTTACTTTACTGTTTCTGCACGTTGCACCTACTATTTACGGGAGTGCATCCTGCAGGCACATGACATGTCATGCATTTTGTCTGCCACCGCCGTTATGCTAACTCTCTCCTTGGCTGTGCTGTATCGTTTCTTCACTCTTTGCATTTCTGCAACATCCACTAATTTCTTTGCATTCATATTCCTCCCCTTTCCCGTTTTGCAGGTTTCTGCATGCAGAGTTGTCAGCTGCCGCCAATTGCCCTTCGTCGGTTGATTGGTGTTAATTGCTCATTACGACTCCAATTACACTGCTTCCGCATTTCCTCATATTCTCCGCATCACCTTCCTGTATCCATGGTTGTTGACGGGGCGGCCGTTACATGACTGGTTTAGGGAACGTAGTCATCCTCGTGCACATGCATCTGTGCGCGCATTGTATACTCTCAGCGCATCTATTTCCTCACACGCCGGTCCTGATGCTGTGATGTGCATTGTACAGCCCAATTTTGCTGGGCTCCAATGTGCTTCCTCCTACAGTGGTACACCCCTCTGCGATTGACAGGTATTCCCTCTAGGCCACTCCTCGGTGTTTTACCGCTGCGCCGTTTGGTGCAGCCTTACGCCGGCGGGGGTTTTGCGATTCAGTATTATCTGCCTCATTTGCATGGCATTGACTACTAATACATGGTTACGGTGCCAGACACCGACGCCACTCCTTGGCAACCCTTGGGCTGTGGTTGTGGCTTTCCATTCATACTATGGTGTATTGTGGCTGTGATGCTGATGTGTCTTATACTGCTCTTTTATGGCATTGTCATATTACTTCATTGTTCCTCACCTTCCGCGGACATGTCCTGGGGTTCTGCTGTGGTTTTTGCGTACATAACATTTATGTCGTTATTTACATTTTCTGCATGTTTTCTTTTGACATTCTCGGTTTCTTTCCACATTGCCATGTTGCACCACTATGACACATGACGTTGGCAGCCTTCCGTTACTGCTATGTCATGTTTGGATGTAAACCGTTTTTTTTGGTTTACATTGCCATGCTGTTATGCTACGCCTGCACCACTTCGTGAATCGCTACTTGCCTTCATTTGCATGGTGCAACACCGCACATGGGGTATTTAACATACCTACGCCGGAGGCGGCACAACTCGCGCGCCGCTGATGCACGTGGGTTTGGATCATACCTGAATCGCTCGGCGGCCATGTCTGGCGTTGTGGCGCCTACGCCATGCGTGCGCCTGGCGCAAGGTTCATGAATCCCGGGGACATAGTATATGTAGAGATATACATATAAAATATATACATTTAAAAATACACATATAGATATAAAAGTAAATATATATATATATATATATATATATATATATATATATATATATATATATGTGTATATATATATATATATATATATATATATATATATATATATATATATACATACATAAAAATATATATATGTTTTATATATATTTATATATATATATATATATATATATATATATATATATATATATATTGAAGCTGTACATCAGAGTCCCTGATTGATTTTTCAAGGACAACTGTCTGGGGAACAGACAAAAGATAACAAGCAAACATGTGGCCAGTCTGTGGACAGCATGCCAGTGGAGAGGTATGTCATAGACATGTGAAGTCACTCACTACATGCATGTCCACACACACCATGTCAACCTATCAACCCACCATGTGTATAACAGCACTGATGATGACATAGAATCTGTTCACAATTCTGGAGATATGTCCCCCATGTTGTTGTGTTGTCTCCAAGTGTCCTGTCCTGTGTAGTATTCTCACCTACTGTCTGTGAATCTGTAGCCCACCACCTCTGTAATGTCCCTCACACAGGCAAGTACAAGGGCCAAGGTCCACATGAAGGACATCCCATTTTTGGAGCTATCTGCAGTGTCCAGGCCCACAGCACAAAACTATGAGGGCACCTACATAGTTGCATAGCGTTAGCAATACCTGACATCTACACATCTGGACAGAGGACAGATAGAAAGTGGACAGCAAACATGTTATTCATTAGGATGAATGTCCTGAAGGATAGAAGTCTGAAACTAAAATGTATGACATTACTACATGACAGCAGTCCTCAATGATATGGCCTAAAAACATAGTACTCCACAGTTAATATAATAATATCATATTAATATCCAATAGGAGATACATAAAAACATACAGCTAAAACACCAATAACAAGATAGTGTAGTATACAGAGTCCCAGCTCTGCATGCAGAGATGCATGGTTGGAGTACTACAATAGGCAATGCAATGTAATTTTACATGGAAAA
>NC_056731.1:1074810803-1074883303 GCF_019279795.1 Protopterus annectens
TTCACTGTTTGATCAAACTGAGAAACATACTTTTTCCAAAGCAGTACGTTGTAACCTACTACACTTAATTACATGTATATACACACAGGGTTGGGAGGGTGGCCTAATGGTTAAGGTGTTTGTCTTACAAACACAAGGTGCAGGGTTTGAGTCTCACAAGGGATAATTGGCTAGGCTTAAAATGGCTCGCAAGGGCAGTTAGCTTAGTACTAACCTATAACCTATATATACCTATATAACATTCAAGCATGCTGTCATAGAACAGATATGTATGTCAGGTATTACCTATGCGCATGTCAGTATGAGTAGGTGTATGTGTCCACCTCTTGAAAATAGACATGGGATGCAAAATGTCAGTTAAAAAAGCTGTACCTGTTGTACACTTATGTAATCTTAGTTACTGTGCATCCAAAAGAGTGACAGTTCTACAGCTACTGGTTGTTGCATTGCCCTGACACAGCCATGGTTAGTACAATAAACATAATTATCATTACTAAATTGGAGAGGTGTCCAACTGTGTTATGACTTTGTGACCATGCCCACTACAAACAATTGATTGAACACATACATGGCTGTATGGACTCAGCAATATCTTGCTCGTCATACCAGCCTCCACTAAATTAAAGTTATCCCCTTTGATAGCAACAGCATTACACAAACCACAGAGTTGGTCCCTATAGTGGTTGCACAGGGCAAAGTAGAGGCAGGAACCGACTTGGGATAAAGTCAGCCATTGTTTGAGCAAGCTTATAAGGTCACAGGTGGATTACTTTAAGGCCCACTATGAGTACAAATTGGAGAAGTACCAAGGACAATCACATGGCCACCTTCTAATTTGTCTGCAGTCTCAGAAGCAACAAACCAAATCAGTCTGTAATGGTGGCCATTAAGATCACATACACACAACATAGCTACAGACAACCTGTTGTAGATAGGGTTAGAGCAAACATCACTCCCTGGCTCAGCATCACTATAGCTGGATATGTACTGCACCCACACCCCTCCCCTTATCACCAGTGAGCAGGTACATATTGCCTACTGAAAGGCAACAAATGTAAGCATTCACGGGACATCATATCATCCTTGTCTGCATCCTACATGTATGTAGGCATGTGCTGCCAGCTGCATTACACACTGTAGTCACACTAAGCCGCAGCACCATCCACACACCATCCACATGGAAGATGGCTAATGTCATCCATTTACACAGATCTGAATGAGAAATGATGGATTATGCAATCACCTTGCCCTCACTGTGGGCAATATGACTCATCAGGAGCAGGAGTGTAATGCAAGCTGATATTGTGCCAATAGATTACAGGGGTATGATGTGGTTGTGAGGGGTGGTGACTGGTATGGGTGTGAGTGTTGTCTACTGGTGTTCAAGATACATGTGCAGGTACTGGACATACTGTTGCCAAATGTATAGGGTCCTGTGATGTGTTTCCCTGTTATAGTCTACCAGCTGCAATGTCACATCACCGGCAGGAAAACTTTTCACCAGTGGAATGCAACCTGATAATGGAAGCCATAATATAGAACCACACAGTACTGTTGGGCTGAAGCCAGCAACATCTGCAGGAGAGGACCACCCTGTGGGACAACCCTGTATACAGGGTAAATTAGGTGGGTCTGTACATATGAGCAGGTGAGGCATCATGCCACAAAACCCATACACCATGCCTGGCAACCACAGGGGGGACCCAGCCTTGCAACCCCCACTGACACCAAATGATGAGCATCTTGTCAAGCTTGGGACACCCATCACAGTACAACATCAGAGTACAGAGCCCCACTTGCTGGAGGTGGTTGACACCCACACAATGGACAAGGAGCATGCAGGTAAGGTTCCAGTGGGGATTAGTAGACTACTGTATGAGACATACTTGTATCTGTACTGTATCTACATGCATGTGCCAGGTCTTATTGCAGTTATGGATGAGGATTTCTAATGCACAAAAGTGCAGTTCTATGGTGAAGTACAACAAATTGTGTAGTATTGGGTTTTGTACTGTAAATGTGCAGGCATGCTGCTTCCATCCTTTACCAAGGGCACATGTGAGTCTGCTAACAATACATCTCTCCAACAACTACATAGGTCACTCTGGTCTGCATATGGGACAGCAGCCTGAAGCTGGTGAGTATGGGATTGTTCAGTTGTGCTTTGGCATGTGAATGGCATGCAAGTTACCATGCAGACATCTATGACTAATAGCCATATTGCTTTATGTGCATGTTCACTTGTGGTGGGGTTAATTGTATTGCATCACAGTGGTCACCACAGGAGCCTTTCTGCAGAGAACATAACATTCCTGTAGCATACCTCACAACCAGTCAGTGCAAGATGTCTGGACAGACACAGGTAACATGCGTTGGACAAACTGACTAAGGTAGGGACATGTGTGAAACATTACTGCTATACAGTGGATATAAAATGTATACACACACCTGTTAAGATGCCATTTGTTTCTGATATATACTGATTGAGACCACAATATGTCAGTCCACACCTTTCCCAACCTTTAATGTGACACATGACATGAACAATTCACTTGTAAAACCAAGCATCTGGTCTCATGTATTGCACCTACAAGCTTGGACAAGTGTGAGGGTAGCAGAAGTTGTATCAGTATGCTGTTTCAGTCAGGTATGATACCTGATGCTGCCATATGTATCAGTACACTCAATGAGGCCTATTTGGTAACAGTATCATATTCATGGGCATTGTTAAGGCAGACAGAGTACTAGTAGGTTCCAAACATCTGGATGTTCTATACACATTTCTTCAGAGGACTGGTATGGCTTGTATAATGGTTTTGCATGCTGCATGTGAGGCAAATGCCATTACTACACTATATAAAGTAATGGCAGTAAGAGGTGGTCACCTGCCATGTATGGCACACACATCAAAATGGTATCAGCCACAGAAGATATGATCCACACGCACACAAGTATTGAGATTAGAACTCCTAACTATGTTTACTATAGTGTTACGCAGTTATAAAACACGCCACTGAACTTACACACGTTCACCTCTCCAAAGGTACTTGTAAGGTGAATGACATCAACAGGACTACTAAATTAGAATGAGTAACACGGTACACAACTCAAAATGGCATGACCTTCACAAAATCTGTTGCCAGTATTGAGATTAGAACTCCTGCCTATCTGTTTGTTTGTATGATGGCGTTACTCAATTAATAGATGCACCACAAAGCTTACACAGTTTCACTTTTTCCAAAGGTACTTCTAAGGTGATTGATAACAACAGCACTAGTAAAGTATGGTGGGGGAAGTGCAAAGGGTGATACACAAATTAAAATGGTATGAGCCACACAGTAGCTTATTTACACACACACACACACACACACACACACACACACACACACACACACACACACACACACACACACACACACACACACACACACCACTATTAGAACTCCTGCCAATGTAGTTATTTGTAGTATGGTATTAAGCAGTTAGCAGATGCACCATGAAGCTTACAAAGTTTCACCTTGTCCAAAGGTACTTCTAAGGTGAATGACTACAATAGCACTAGTAAAGTAGGTGGGGGGAAGTGTAAAGGGTGGTACACAAATCAAAATGGTATAAGCCACACAGTATCTGATTCAAACACATACACACACACACACGGACACACACACACACACACACACACACACACACACACACACACACACACACACACACACACGGGCACACACACACACACACACACACACACACACTCACGCACACACGCACACACGCACACACACACACACACACACACACACACACACACACACACACACACACACACACACACACACACACAGTTATCAGATGTGTCACTGAGCTTATACAATTTCACCTAGTCCAAAGGTACTTCTAAGGTGAATGACATCAACAGGACTACTAAATCAGAGTGAAGGGAAGTGTAAAAGGTGGTACACAAGTAAAAAATGGTATAATCCACACAGTACATGATTCTCATACACACGTCAGTATTGAGATTAGAACTACTGCCTATCCAGTTATTTGTACTATAGTGTTATGCAGTTACTGCATGGGCTACAGTGCTCATTGGACTTACAACTGGCCAAAGATGCTGATAACTGCACAGTTGAGGTAATTTATTACAAGTGGCAGGAAGTCTGCCTTCAGTTTCTCCCTTACATCTTGCTAGTTCTTTCTGTCTTGCACTTCAAATAGCATTATAGTTTTGCACTTCAATAGGTTATTGTATCAATAAGTGTATTACATCTGGGAGCCATCAGCAGTACTCATTCATCATGGAATTAGCCCCAGTAATTACTAGTTATGGCCACCCCTCCTGGCATGATTGAAGTGCACTTTTCTGTATTTTCACCCATTAACCTGTTACACTTGTCCATTCTAAGGCACTGTTGCAACTGCGTCATGTACACAGACAACCCTCTCCTCTAAACCCCAAACACTCAGACCAGTGAGAGTTACCTCTATATCACCAAATGTGGAAATATGCGCTCTTCAGCAAAGACTGGACTAGCTGGTCAAGAGGATAAGATCAACACCTGCAGTACACCATGTGGAACATATAGCTCACCACAACACCCACTATGACAGCCCTGACATACACAGAAAAGCCACACACCCACCTTCACAGAGGCACTCAATGGACATTTACACAAACAGCACAGACCAGCAAGACAGACACCCACTCAGATGCCACGACATAGCACATGCCAGAGGACACATATGTCACCTAAACAGTGTGCCCCTCAACCTAAGCTCATAAGCCTAACCACCAAGCACAATACAGTGATCATGGATGACTCAGTACTGTGGCACACATGTCCCATTCACTAAGTTGATTATGGAGGAGGTAAGAGCCAACTGTCAATCACATGACAGCATCCAACACATGACACACCCAGTCAGGCCACTCCACAACAACTACAAGTATCACTTTGTCATCATCCATGTGGGTGTGAATGACCTGAGACACACCTCCCTGGACTACATGACAAGAGACATGGTTGAACTCTCAGATTATGTGGTCCAGGCAGGTGTTACAGTAGCCTTGAGCATTATACTGCCATTACTCAGAATGATGCTGCAGTACTATCAACAGATAATTGACTGCAACATTGGCTTGCATATTGTGTGTCATTCTCAGGGAATCAAGTATCTCTCTGCTTGGGATAGCATGATTGACAGACCTCAATGCCTTGCCAGAGATGTCCTAAATCTGTCAGCCAGGTATATGGTAAGTGTCTTGTCACCCCTATAGTGCCTTATTATGCAGTGTTCCAAAACAAATTACCACCATAACAGCTAGACATGTATGCAATCTGAAGGTCATGCTGCTCAACAGTAGATATCTAACTGCCATGATGCAGTCACTCAAAGCACTAGTCAGAGTGGAAGACATTAACATTTGTCCTGTAATGGAGAGGTGGTTCACAGCAGCAGACACCATCCCTGCACTAACAGGTATGATGCATTACACTGCTGTCATCCCCCAAACATGGACCACACCTCCATAGGTGGTGTTGTCTCCATATTAATAGTAGATATGCACACCTCCAGACTAGTATCCCAACATAATGCATTGGAGGTACTTCCAGTATAACTGACTTTGGTTAATAATGTAATCCACACCATAGCCTGATATTGGTCCCCATCAATGTCCCTAGACTGTCAATGCACATTCCTCAACACCATGACATCAGTGAAGATCCAAACAGCAATGACATAGTAGGAGACTTCAACTACCCCTCCATCAGCTGGGGAAATAGTCAAGCAACAGTACACTGACCCAACGCTTCCTGGAATTCATCCCTTCCAATGCTCTGGACCAGCTCATACCGACCCCCAGTAGAAGATGCAAGAACTTTGACCTATGTTGATTGCTTACATATGGGACTGTTGCTCGACCATAGTTGTCAATCCCTACCTGGTCAGATCCAAACATTATGTAATCAACATGGAGCTCAACATCTCACCCACACCCCCCACAAAGGTAACCACCTTGCAAAACCTCTCCATAGCTGACTTTGCAGTCATAAAAATGGGTGGATGACTTTACTGCACCCATGCCAATGGGAAATAGCTGCGTGACGGTCGAATAATACACATATGTACTGCACAAACATGTACATGGATGCATGGTACTAGCCATGGCCAACAGAACCCAGACACTATCCATCAAACACTGGAAGCCAATGTGATGGTCCACTGCCATTACTAAAGTTTACAACAGAAAGAGGACACTGTTGCAGAAAAAGGTGGTGTCCTACAACTGGCTAACCCCCTTATTAGCCTCAAACACAACTTGGGATCCCTCATGGAATCACCTACAGATGGCTATGAGGGCAGAATTGCAGCAGACACTGACAACAATCACAAAATCCTCTGATAATTATATCAACAACTTCCACAGAAATAACCACAAGTGCTGTGAGTTACTGCACAATGCTAATTCCTATCCTGAGACAACAGATATTGGCCACAGTCTTGCCAACACATTCAGTGCCAGGTTTACCCCTCTCCCAAGGGGGATAATCACAATGGCAGATGAATGCCAGGCACCTAGCATCACTGTAGGCCAGGGTAGACCTGCATTGTCCACAGGCAAGAATACAGCTTCAGTGGGACCCCAACATACGCATAGCTATGTTCTACATGACATAAAAAATACCTTGCATCACATCTGTGTGCCCTGCTCAGTCACAGCCTCACTCAGATTTTGCCTCTCCAAAATGGCACACTGCTACAGTCATCCCTCTCCATAAAAGGGTAGCATCTACAGACTCTGGAGATTATTGGACCCTTAGGCTGAAAATTCTACTATGTACAGGTATGGACCACATCATCAGGGACCCGAATGACTAAGTAATGGGTGATCTCCTAACTCTGGACTCCAAACAGTATGGCTTTGTGAATGGCAGATCATGTCAGCTCAGACTGGTTGATGTCTTTGAGTGAGTCACCAGGGCTGTGTATGACAGTAAGGCACTGTATACAGCCTACCTAAATCTGGCCAAGGCTTCTGATACCATTCTTCAGTCAGGAATTATTGATAGACCCAAAAAACTGGGCATCAACATCTGTATCAGTGGGTGGTTTGCAAATTGGTTCACAGAACAAACAGTGTGATGGTGGCAAACTTCAAGTCAGACTAGCAAGCAGTCACAAGTGGAGTCCTACAGGGATCAGTACTGGATAGTGTCCTGTCCATCATCTACTTCTCAGGAGTCCAGCCCAACAAAGAGGAACTCTGGCTGACCAAGTTCACAGAGGACTGCAAGCTGGGAGCTATCATGAACTCCACAAGTGATGCAGAAATCATATAGAAAGACCTCACTGAGACCAATGAGTGGTGTGGAAACCATGGCCAGAGGCTTAGCACCACAAAATGCATCATCATCCCCTTTAGTAAAACTGAGTTACCAGTAAGTATCACATCAATGAGAGCCCAATGAACACTGTAGGTATTATAAGAGATCTGGGGACACAGGTTGACAGCAACTTCTCCTTCAAGCACTACATTGCCACTGTGGTCAGGAAGTACATCTATATGGCACACTGCATTACCAAGGGTTTTGCATCCAGGAAGACAGAGATAATGATCTCTGTCTACTTTTCCCTCATTAGATCACTCCTCAAGTATTATTACTTAGACACCTGCTCAAGCTGGAGATGCCACAGAAGCACCTCACAACAGGGTTCCTATGCATTAAACACACATCCTACACAGACAGACTCAGAAGACCCAAGCTATTCTCTGTGTCATATCACCTAATTAGCAGCAATATGTGCTTGACTTACACAGCCATGTCTGACCCAGCTATTTTAGAAATACTACATATAAATCCAATCTTTGCCACATACTGCAGAGACCTTTACCTCAATACCGCAATCACCACGACATGCTGGTTGGACAAGTCCCTCACCAAGAGACTGCACATGCCCTGGAATACACTTCTCATACATGTCATGCAGAGCACTTAGCTGATCCTGTTCCAGATAACTCTTGTAACTCTTGACGAGTGGATGAGTAATAGACAGTTCAACCCAAGGATCACTGCAGTGGCTATACTTGATACAGGCACTGGGAAGTAACATAGGGTGGCACTTCTATGTGCTAGGCTTGTAAAGGCTCCTGGGCCATTAGCCTACTACACACTTTTGAACCTATAAAGGGAATTACATCAGCAGGATTGATGAAGTAGTGCAGTGGGTGTGTAAACTTTTCAAAATACTTTGTCCTACAAAAAGACACAGACACATTTCCCAGATGTGACAATAGAACCCTTACATAACTAGTTATTTTTATCATAGTGTTCCACAGTTCATACATGCACTACAGAGCTTACTGGGCTGAGAGTTGGCCAAAGTTGCTGATATGGGCAATGACATCAGGATTGATAAAGTAAGGTAGTGGGTGGGAAACATCAAAATACTTCTACTTACAAACATACATACCCACACACTCATTTGCTGGAGACAAGAGTAGTACCCCTACCAAACTAGTCATTTGTACTACAGTGTTAAGCATTTATCACATACACTACTGAGCTTATAAGGCTGAGAGGTGGCCAAAGTTGCAGATAAGGGACTGACATCATCTGGACTGATAAGGTGGGACAGTGTGAAGTGTTGTGGGTGGGAATGGCATAAAACTGTTTCACCTATAAACAAACACAGAACTCACTCATTCTTGCACACATAACTGTCACACATGCACACTATTACATTTGACAGAACAGAGAAGAAAACTCCTACCTAACTAATTATTTGCATTATAGTGTTATGCAGTTATTGCACTTGCCACAGAGCTTATGAGGCTGAAGCCTGATGGAAGGCATTTCTAAGATGACTGATATCTGCAGGACTGCAAAGGTAGGGAAAGGGGAATTGTACTGGGCTTGAATGGCCCCAAAAGCTTTTAGTTGTAAGCACACACATACATACACTTTTCCATTTACCATAGCTGAAATTAGAACTCCTACCTCATTAGTTAATTGTACTATCTTGTTATGCAGTTATCACACATGCCACAGAGCTTATGAGGCTGAGGTCTGACGGAAGGCACTTCTAAGATGACTGATATCTGCAGCACTGCTAAAGTAGGGAAAGGGGGAGTGTGCTGGGTTTGAATGGAGCCTAAAGCTTTTAGTTGTGAACACACACACTTTTACATTTGTCAGGACTGAGGCTAAAACTCCTTCCTAACTAGTTATTTATACTGCAGTGTTATGCAATTATTGCACCCACCACAGAGTTTATGGGGCTAAGGCTAACAAAAGTGACTTCTATGGTGACAGACATCTTCAGGACTGCTAAGGTGGGGCAATGGGAAGTGCACTGAGTGGGGAAGGCCTGTTCATGCCTAGATTCTACTGACATTTCTCTAAGTGTATGAGCATGCCCAGTGTGTCCTTCTGTAGTACACGTGGAACTCCATTCCAGGAATTGTTATACTTCAGTCCAGTTTGTGTTGTCCTACAGCCATACCGCTCAACCTGTTGGTGCAGGATATCTGGATATAGCCTATCAAACAGTGAGGACAATGGGCCATACAATGAGTGTGACAATTTCTCTCAATAATGCATGTGTTGCTAGATTACAGGGCTTGTTCCCTAGGCCTCTGTGTAGTACAGCTGATGAAGTGATCCATGGTGTGACACTTCAGTTTCACATACACTCATCTGAGGGACTCAGCTTAATGTAGGTTGGCGGCCTGTTCCAAAGCAAGGGAAGTCTGTGAGTTAGTAATGTATCCCTCTAACATGTTCTATTTATTGTTGTGATGATGATATCCTTAGAGCATGTAGCACAGTGAGCTTGGGTTTACTTCAGATAGAGCATGTACATCAGTTCTGCATTGAACATGGACCTGTCTGTTGGGCAGAGATCGCCTGAGAGTACAGATTGAGTTAACTTCAGTCTTGTTGCATGGGGCAACTGTTTGAGGCCAGTAATCCTCGTGTTGAAGTACTTCAGTGGTCTTTCCAGCTGTTGAAGGTGCCTAGTCAGATTCATCGCAAGTGTGCCATGATACTCTCTGATGGGTCTGATGACTGATGAGTAGAGCGAACCTCCTTTGACCTACATGCAAAGACCTTGGCAATTTGTGGGAACACATAGCATGATTTTCTAACCACTTTGTGAATGTGTTTCTGGAAGTAGAGATGACTATCCACATGTGTCCATAGATCCCTTATTATTACCTCCATATTTAGGGTGTTGGCACCTATGTGGTATTTTATCCCAAACATCGATTATGACAACCTTTTTGCAGTCATCCACAAACTTTGCTAACCATAGCCCTTGTGTGTTTGACTGTATTTCTGAAAAGTATACACCAGACAGGAGGGGTCCCAGGACTAAGCCATGGGGGACAGCAGTTGTTACTAGCTTGCAGTCCAACAGGAAGACCACGATTCTTACCTTGTGGGGTCTATCTGTGCCCCAGTTGGCAATCCATCAGATGTCATACATGTTTATGCACAGGTTGTTGATTTTTGTGGCAATGACATGTGTGTGGGATGTTGGAAAAGGGTTTTTCAAGATTTATGTAGGCCGTGTGTAGCTCATTTTATTGATGTATGTTCTGGGTAACTGCCTTGAAAACTGTCTAGCAGGTTTAGGAACCATAATCTGCCCCTGACCAAACCAAAATGGGTAGGGTTGGGTGTTTGTAGGCTCCCAATAGCTCTGTTTATGGGTTCCATAATGATGGACTTCATGGCCTTGCTGATCGGGCTTATTAGGCTTATAAGACAATAGTTCCCATGATCTGTTGTGCACCAGCACTTGTGGAGTGTGCCAAACATTGCTGTAACCCATTCAACAGTTTCATATCCTGTACAGTGGGTGAGTCTCAAAAGACTATTCGGGTGCAGAGTCTGTTTATTTTGGAGTTCACATATGACACAGCCAGGGAAACCATGTCATCCCATAGACGCCATGTTTTTAGGTTTGGATAGAGCTGTTTAACCATTGTATATGTGATTTCTGGGTTTTCACAATCTCCAGGTATGGTAATGGGCCCTTTTGTCAGTAAGAGGGGGTAAATATGTATGAACCTGTCTGACAAAATGTTGGCAATGTCAGTCATGTACATGTATTCATTTACACTTGCACTGACTCAGAACATATATGAGTTTACATTGATATTTATGACATAGCGAAAGAGAGCTTCATTGTTCTCTATGGAGTCTTTGGCAATATTTTTGCCAGAACATGGCTTGGATAATGTTAGGAGTGCTCATTGTTTCTTGATGATACTGATCGGAGCTTTATTGATCTTCTTTGGATTTTCACTTTCTTTAAACAACTTAAGTACTTGTAGTACATAGTTTGATTATGACATGGGTCCAATATATTAGATGGGTCTGTTTTCATATCACTGTGTGGAAGGCAGGATTGATGAATAGTGACAAGTGTCTGGAGTAAGAACTGCAACTGCCAGATATGGTTGCCACTGCTGTACTCAGACATGGCCTAAGTGTTTGAGCATGCCCAATATGACCTTTCAGTATGTTGCTGACTGAAATTTGCTAGATTTGTTTAAGTGTGCGAGCATACCCACTATGGGCATATATACTATATGTGTGTAAAAAAATCAAGTTGTTTTTTACTTCGGGGTTCACTTTTGTGTTGTACATTGACAGGAAGTACACTGTGCCTGCAGGGCTTCCATGAGTCAATTTGCATAGACTTATCAACATTTCTACATACAGGGGGGGCAGCTATTATTTGTATATGTCTACCCAGGGGGCCACACCTGATTGTTACTGTGTGTGTACATAGGATGAGTGGTACACCTGCCACTTATACACATTTGCTAGGGCTGCACTGCTATGTCAGGTACTCCATTTCAGTCCGTACTGTTGCCTATCGTACTGGCTTGAGCCATACCACTGTACTACAGATCTTAGCTTCCAATTACACGCATATTAGTTTGGACTTCATAGCCTACCCAACTCACATCGCACTGCCTGGCCTGCTGTTATCTGTCTGCATTGGCCTGGGGGGATGTTACTCATATGCCTCTTCAGAGGGCATGATACAGCATTTGTTTGTGTTTGCGTTTGTCTAGAATTGTCCTGCTGGCTGTGACTGTTAGGTATGTAACCCCCCCCCTCCCAACTTGTATGTGTGAGTGACTTAAGTTGTGTCTTTGCCAGTAAAATGTTGTCATGGCTTAGTGGTTCAGTATTGTGACTATAGTGCACAGTATCCTGAGTTTGAGCCCTGTCACTGCTTTTTATTTTCCTGCTGGGCAGACCTGACTGTTTAAGGAACAGTAAAGCAGGTGTGAGCATGTTTACCTGACTTTGCTCGACTTTGCCCGACTTTGCCCAGTGTTGCTCAGTGTTGCCCAACATTGCCTGATGTTGCGCTGGTTAGCGTGGTGTGCAGCTACATGCAATTGTCTTTAAATATGCTCAATACTGGTAAAATGTGCTAAGGAGTGCTTTATATTGCTTAAAATAGGGCATGCCTCAGGTGGTGCTGCAGGGCTGCCTATGTCGGATGCACATAGTACACTCCCTATACATGTTTGTAAACAGGTAGTGTCAAGTTAGGCATCTGTTTTACTGTATGTGTGAGTCAGAGAGAGGTGTCACTTCCAGGGTTCCTACTGAGTCAGTGTATGTGTTATGTGTTGCCTCTTTGCCAAGGCCAGGGCATACTGGGCATCCTCCTTCTGCCTACTGGGGCAGGCTCAGGTTGTTCCTCCGAGTCACGCTGTGCCTGTGCAGGCCTTGGCAATGGTGGGGGGCTGTTTGGCCCTGCCCCATGCTGTTCCTGCTGCAACTGTTTCCGCAAGATCATATTGGGTAGCATGGCCCATACCATAACAATTTGGGTACATGTAGTTGGTGAGTACTGCAAGGCTCCACCAGATGTGTTCACGCACCAGAACCGTGACTTGAGCATCCCAAACACATGCTCAATTATGTTTCTTGTTTGTGCGTGTGCCTCATTATGGAGTTCTTGTTCAGGTGTGTGTGCATTTCTAATGAGTGTCATCAGCCATGGCTCCAGCGTGTATCCGGCATCCCCCACTAGGTGACCATCAGGGATGTCCCATTGGCAAATCTCTGGTAAAGCTGCATCAGATGCAGGATGTGGGAATCGTGATAGCTTCCAGGGCAGCCAGCACACACATTCATTATTATGCCCTGGGCATCGCACATGACCTGGTAGTTGATGAAGCGGAAGCCCTTGTGGTTGATGTTGACCTCACCCTGCTCACTGGGTGGTGCTTTGATGTCTATGTGCATGCAGTCTATTGCACCCACTACCTCAGGGTACTCTGCTATTTGGTGGAAAAGACGCATATTGCACGCCAATTCCTCACGGGAATTGTGGAAATATACGTGGTCACAGACATGTGCTGACATGGCATCCAAGAAGTGGTGGAGTACCCTGGATGCTGATTCCTGTGAAATCCCCATCATATCACCAGTTGGTCTTTGAATGTACCTGTAGCCTATGCCAACGCATACCTTGGTATCCACTGGGATGGGTTCCCCTCTGTTGGTTGTATGTGTGAGGTGTGGCCAGCATAGCTCAACAATTTGCTGTAGGAGGTCTCTGTCTACCCTATAGCGCTCCACTATCTCCAGCTCATGTAGCCCCTTGTAGGTTACCCTGGGTCTGTACACTCTTCTTCGTCTCCTCACTGTGGGTTGCTAAGCAGCATATCACAAAATCACCACCCTCAGCACCTTGCACATGCTGGTTAATGATAGCAAGAGCAGCGTCTAACATTTTGTCAGACTTAAGCTTTTTAAGCTTTCCCTCTTTGTATTCTGCAGTGTTGCAGAGTTCTTGGGAAAAAGCAGGGGGGAATGCTGTTTGCAGAGTTTAAAGTGCTGGGCTGGGCTAGTCTGCTGCCTGTATAATTGGCTGATTTGGATATATTTCACCTGGTAGCTCTGCTAGTTCTTCTTGGTTAACTTCCTACTACTTCTTTTCCTTCCTTTTGCCTTTCTATTTCTGCCCGGGGCAGCGCCGTGCAAACAAGCCAAACATGTGCACAGGCAGGCATACAAGCACACGCTGTGTGCATGTTTGCAAGAAATTTCCGATTTTTTAACAGTGTGCACCTTTGGTTTCAGGTTTTCAAATAGGACAACTGTAGGCACGTCCCTTGCAATCCTGAGCAACTCAGGGCAAATACAAGCCACTGTGCTCCAATTAGTGTACAGCCTTTCTGACCCACCCCCTCATAATGTCACCTATATTCTGCTCTACTACTCACCTACTCATACTCTTACACACTTGGGGCATGGCTCACATGCTGGGGAAAATTGGGGTTCACTATCCTTATCCTCATCCTCATTTGCATAGGATTGCCTACTATTGCATGGTTACATCTCTCACACTGAGCTTTCCCCCTTAGCAACCAGTACTCAGCAACCATGTTGTCTTCAGCCTGCCATTCACCTGCATGGCAGAATAAGATTTTTAGTAAAAATGGCTATTTTTTGGCTATTTATAAATTATGTTCTTGTTTTTTAAAGAGCTGCACGTTTGTGCGGTGCTGCCCTATGCTTAAACATCGGAGATCGGGGAAAAAAAAGTTAGATTTTTATATTTTTAAACATTTATAAATGCCAATGACCTTATATTTGGCCATTGGCATGCTTCCTCAACTGTATGCATCCTTTATTTGGAGCTGTCATAGCTCAGTTTAGCTATTTGCAGAACAGTACTCCGTTACCAACGGAGTACATTTCTGCAAATAACACTAATCTTCCATGGACAGGTTAGTGTTTCCTGGATTGAAAATGTACCTCATTTGCATAGCTTTCAGCAGCAAATGAAGTAATTTGTATACCATGATGCTGTCCATGCAAGAGTAGCTTTAGCAGCTC
The DNA here is from genome assembly GCF_019279795.1 of Protopterus annectens. NCBI lineage: Eukaryota > Metazoa > Chordata > Ceratodontiformes > Protopteridae > Protopterus > Protopterus annectens. The sequence continues at coordinate 1,074,825,692 of NC_056731.1, forward strand.
TCATGCACGCCCGTGCCAACTGTTCCTGGATTGCACGGCAGACATATTGCCTGTTTGACGTCTTACACTACTCTACAACTCTGTGCAAGCTTTCATATATCTGGCCCTACATGTTTATTGATTAGGCAAATAAAATGCAACTTCTTTTTCTTTGTCTGTTAAAGTATTAGATAAACACACGTTTAATAATTTGATATGGATGCAATACGTCTAGTTTATGCTATATGCATTTCTTTTTGAATGTATGGTCATTTTCTTTCAGTTTATTACAGTCTCTGTCACATATCTCTGTTCTTTCAATCTTTCAATACTCAAAAGGGGATGTTGAGAGACTCACAAGAAATTAAGCTTGAAGTTAACGATGCATCTTATGTCAGACTAGTAATGGTGCAGTATAGGCTCTTATGACAATAAGGGCCATCTGCTGTTTCACATCAACATATCACATCTCTCTTGTTATCTTTACAAGCTTCCCTATGGAATTTGCTCTGCAAATATATACTTTACATTCCCCATTTGGTTATACTGGAAACATTTTAGTTTAAGACTTTGTAGTGTACTTGAACTGATGTTTTAAACTTTTCTCTACCCAGCATGCTGGAAAGGTTCTAACTATGTCAGTGGACTCCCTTTAATCTATGAGTAGAGTTGCAGGCCAACTTCTTATGCATCTGCACCTTGTTGTCTAATTAGTGGTCAACATTTTCACTATTTTCTCTGCTCTGTTATGCTACAAATCTGTTCTCATTCAATAAGGCAAACTAATGAGAGTTTGCTCCCTTTTCAAAGGTCTCCAAGTAATTCAGTAATGATAATTTGAAATCTGTTTACCTATCAGTGAAAGTAGTACTTATTTCTGCAATATATCTGCTCACACTGTCATCTAACTGTCTTCATTGACTTTTCTGTAAGCATCAGCAGTCTGGTAAAAGCATTAAAATAAAAAGTGTTTAAGTTTATTATAATTTAATCAATTTGCATAATTCACTTTTGATACAGCATACTTTATCTTAAAACCTGGGAGATGAGTTACAGACCTGATTATTACTTTTGGTCTATTGTTGCTGTGTGCAGCTAAGTATAGCTACTGAGGACATAGAGTCATCCCCTTCTTCCAGTCCCTGCCATTGCAATGAACTGCCATTGGCTGGCAGCAGAACACCACCATACAACTGAATCTTAAGCCAGTTAAGCAGCTCATTCTGTAAGTAGGACAGTGCTCTACAGTTATTTAAATTATCCAGTATTATGTCTACTGTATGTCACCCAAGTCCCTGCACAGCAGTTATTTTTCCATTTTCTGTGAATAAATAGTAGAAGCAGAGTAACTGGCATAATTCTTGCCATTAAAGTACAACACTGCTTACTTTCATTACTTAGTCAGACTCCTGATACTTTTTATTAGCTCTTATCTCCTAGGTAGGCCTCTGCCCGATCCACTCCCCTACCCTACCCTCATTCCCACCCACTGCCTAGCTCATTTCCTTTATACCTAACCTTACCACACCAACACTCAACCCCCATCTCTCAGCCAATCACACAACCACCACCCCCTCTCCTTTGCTCTCATATTACACAATCCACATATAATACCCTCTCATGCACAAAGTTACAACAATCCATCTCATGTATATACTATCAGGACCCCTACACATTTCACAGGGTTATCTCTGTATAGTCCTACCACAGCTAACAAACAAAACATGTACTCCCATCAAATAATTCTAACACTAGCACTCACCTCACAGTCCATCTAACCTCGCCCTACCTGAACAACATTACAATCCCCAACATATGTAACCCCACCTCAACCTCACTGCCAACATTCATTAACTACCCCTTACTCATCTCACCCTCACTCTTTAACCACATCGCCTGTGACCTACATCACTACAAACTCCTCCATTATCAAAGCAAATCTAGGGTACCCCTACAATGTGACTTAGCCTTCTCCAAATACTTACAAACCATTATAAACATTGCCTCTCACCTGCTATGCAGTGACAATATCAACTCCAACCCAGGTCCAATAACAAGTCCTATAAATCACCAGAATCAGCCTAGAACCAATACTAGCCTACTTAAGAGAAAATCTGATAATCTAATTATAAATCATAACATAAGAAGCATCCTTAACAAAACCACTGAACTCCATGCAACCATAGCATTATACTTACCTAACATCATCTTCCTCATAGAAACATGGCTTAAACCACACATTAAAAACAAAGAAGTACTTTCTCCTGGTTATAGCATACTTCAGAAAGACTGTACAGCTAAAGGAGGAGGTGGAGTTGTTCTGTATCAGAACAACATCAGTGTTGAACTATTTAACATAAAAATCCCTGCATTTAATAATGCAGGGATCCTACTTGCTAAGGTAAGACTAAATACCCCAAAACAGCTAAATATCTTAGGATCACATATCCCTCCAGGAGATAACATCAAAACCTTTGAATCTCTTCTCCACTGGACATCAGAAACCCTCCCCCATGAAGCCATTATACTAGGCAAATTTAATATTGATTGGACCTCACTTAAATCACCCCACCCCTCAAATCATATTTTCCTTTATGGATTCTCACAGCTTATACAACCCCCTACTAGGGTAGACAAAGCCTCAAAAAAAGAGTCAATACTAGACTGGATTTTCAGCATTCGCCCATCTTTCACCCATAATTTTGGTACACTACATGACACTGAAAGTGACCATTTCCCAACCTTCTTCATCAGAGACCAAACTAAACTCACTAGAACAAGCTCTCTTAAACACAGCAGATACATCAATAATGTCAGGGCTAACGACTTTAATACAACCGTTAAACACTCTAACTGGTCCCCTCTTTTAACATTTCCTTTAGATGAAGCAGTTGAGTATTTCAACACTATCTTCTTAGGCCTTCCCAACCAGTTTGCTCCACCAAGACATATCCGCACTAAAACCATCTATGCCCCATGTCTTACGAAGAGCACTAGGCAACTTATGAAACAAAGAGACAAAGCATGGGACACCTGGTGGAAAAACAAAACCACTCCTAATAAGCAAACATTCTTAAAACTGAGAAACACTGTAAATACACAAATTAGACTAGACAAAAAATACTATAGTGAAATTCAAACTAAGCATAATACCAACCCACAAAAGTTCTGGGCCACCATAAACGGACACCACCTCTATAAACACAGCCACCCAATTCAATGAGTTTTTTACCTACTCTATATTAAAGTTGTCAACAGACCCACACTCCTCAACCCCCACTATGCTATATAACCCAACAAAATAATGTTAACTCATTCACCCTTCAACCTGTACCAACTTATACCATCTATAGATACCTAACCAAACGTAAACCCACCACTTTAGCAGTAGATAAACTACCTGTCAAATTCCTACAAATAAGCCGCCAAAGCCATTTCCTACCTAGTCTCTATAATCATTAACAGATCAATCTCAGAACAAAAGGTGCCACTTCTCTGGAAAATCACCTACATTATACCAATACATAAGGGGGGCAACTCCACTGACCTAAGAAACCACTGCCCTATACCTATACTTTCCCCACTGGCTAAAATACTGGAAATATGTGTCCAAAACCAGGTCCTAATACATCTCCTCTCCAACAATCTTCTTGCCGAAACTCAACACAGATTCCACCCCAACCATAGCACTATCACTGCACTCATCAGTTTTAGTAACCTAGTAAGTATGCAATGCAACAATGGTCAACTAGTGTCTGCAGCTTTCCTTGACTTATCAAAGGCATTTGATATAGTCTCCCAAATAAAACATCACTCTCAGAATTAAAACTAACTACCCCCACTCTATTATGGTTTCAAGACTATCTCCTCCAATGCCAACAAGCTGTTCAGTGGAAAAACTCCCTTTCACCCCTACTTCCTATAAAACTAGGAGTACCCCAAGGATCAATCCTAGGACCCCTACTTTTCACTATATTTACAATTAATCTTCACAAAGCCACCCATCTAGCAAACCTGGTTCAATATGATGATGACTCCACCTTAATCTGCTCTGCCCCCACCCTACAAAAGCTTCAAATCAAGACCCAAGAAGCCTTTATATCCATCAAAACCTGGCTTACAATCCCCCAGCTAATACTAAATCCTAAAAATACCCAACTTATGCTCTTTCATCCTTCTAAAGCAGCAGCACCTACTCTTCCCTTCTCTATTTCTACATCAGATGATATCCCTATCTCCCCAGTCACACAAACCAAATTGCTCGGGGTCATTACTTACAATAATGTGAAATTTGACAAACAGCTCATGCAATAACCAAAATCAACAAAAACTAGGTACTCTCTACAGATGTAAAAACTTAAAAACCAACAACAATAAAGTTACCCTAGCTTGTATCCATCTTCTCTCTACCTTACTGTATGCTTCTCCTGTTTTAATTAATATAAACAAGAGTGATTTAAACAAGCTATCAGTATGCTGCAACAAAATAGCAAAATTCACAACAAACTCCTCCTACTGCACCCACCACTGTCAGGCCTTAAACAGCTTTCTTGGCTGGAAGTCCCTAACATCTTAGCTCTAAACCAACTTCTTCTAGTTCAAATACTGTACCAGCCTGACAAAACTCCAGCCTTACATGACCTGATCACCCTCTACTCCAATAACCGTAAACTTAGATCCACTAACAAAGCAGTAATCACAATCTCCAAAAGCCATTACAGCTCTGGTGACTCCCTATACTCTAGCAGCATTGCCAAGACTTGGAACTCCCTACCAATACAAATCAGGGTGCAACCTAATAAAACCATCTTCAAAAAAACAGCTTATTTCCCACCTAAACAACTCCTGGACATGCAACTGCCTAGCATCTGGCTGACATAGTCTAACTCCTTTCCCCTAGCCACTATCCAACCTCCTCTTTAAAACGCACACAGATGCACTATATATTATCACATGTTACTTACCAACTCACTGTCACCTACTCCCCACTGCCCCATCTATACCCACTAACTCTCCCCTAGACTAAGCTGAAAAGCTTGCCCTTAAAATGTCAGTGCACCTGACATGAACTTGTCGATATTCTCTTCCTTTTTTTAGTTTTCTTTTCTTGTCTTATCTTCAATGCATCTTCAAGATTATCTCTACTAAACATATTATGCAATCATATGTTATTATCTGCTATATTTTTAGAAGTGAATGTGTAAACCACAATGATCATGTAAATGTCTTATGTATAATATGTTAGCAATTGTTCTGGAGATTTTCTCCCTGGGCCTCCCCTGAAAACAGACAGCTCTGTCCAGTCGGACCTCCTTGGTAAACAAATGTAAAATAAAAATAAATAAGTAAATAAATTTAAGAACACATTTGTTACTCTCATTTGTACTTAGGGTTTGCAAGTCATGACTTTGATGAAGGGCCACAATCTCCCTCTCATGGTAGTGTAATTTTTCATTTTGTTCTCAGTCTTTCTCTTATTTGTATAGCTCCTTTCTTTAAAGTAGCTTAGGTCTCTCTTTGTTCTTGCTCTCTTTCTATCTGCTGTCACTCCCTTTGCACCTCAACCTAGCTCCCTATTGCAAAGTTGGCACTCAAAATGCTGAGTGATAAGAAGCCAAAAAAAAAAAAAAGACTGAAAACTCAGAGAAGATCGAATCTTGAAAACCACTCTTCCCCTATAAGCCTTCATCTCGGCAGAGCAAGGTCACCAAATCCTCCAAACAAAACTCCAAAATCGCTATACCTTGGTGGTTATGTGAAGTTGTATCTCGGACTTAGGAGAATGTTCTGTGAAGTTTTATCTCGGACTTAGTATATGTAAGTCCAATCTTTTGGCCAGTCAGCCTCCACAATTTGAGACACAGTCTAGCGGGTCCTGACATTTCCAATGGTTGCCCATCAATCTAGTTTACTTTGTTTCTTTAATCACTATTTCACCTCCGGCTCCTTTCTCAATAACTTCACTTAGGTTCTGAAATCATCTAGGAAGGGGGTGGGTAGCTTTTTTCTGCATGCTGTACAATGATATCAATTTCCTGGCTGCCTCTCTTTTTATGGACTGCATTTTACCTCCAAAAAGATTGTGTCCAAGATAAACATGAAAGCAAATTCAAACATTTGATAACATTAACAGAACACTGATGATCCAGAGGGAAGCTGAATCTAAGAAAATGAGTGTCATTGGTGGGTCTTAATGTACAGAAAGCATTTGACAGCATAAGCTGGGAGTTTATTGGAAACATTTGCATTCCCTGATAAAATTCTAAGGTTGATTAGGAGGATATATGAGGAATCAGAGGCAAAAATTAAAGTGGGTGGATTGCTCTCTGATAATTTCTGTTTGAGCAGAGAAACCAGCTGGGGGTACTATTTTCCTTTTGTTATTTGCACTATATTTACAACCATTGGCAAAGAAAATAAGAGACTCAGAAACTCAAGGGTATAATTGGTATGTTAATCAAGAAAAGCTGCCTCTATTTGCAGATAATATTATTTTATATCTGATAAAACCAGAAAAGGACATTTCAGTGTTGTAGAACATTTTAAGGCAGTTTCAGATCTTTTCAGGATACAAAATTAATGAAGCTAAAACAAAGGCAATAACTGATAATTATGTACCACACATGAATCAGTTCAACAATATCCATATTTATGGGGACATGATAAAATGAAGTACTTAGAAGTATGGACTAAAAGGATTCTGGATATGTGGAAAGAGACTAAATAAAAGGTAATACAAAAACTGAGAAACTGGATGCTCTATTATATGGATATGGGTAGCAAGATACAAGCAATTAAAATGTTTTTAGTCACTTTCTTTAGTTTTATACACAGGTGGTGTATTTGTATCAACCAGAGGAGAAGTTGTGGATAGCAATTAAGAGCTGAAGGATTTTATCTGGGAGAGGAAATTGGCAAGAGTCAAGCAGGATACACTGATTCTTCCAATTGAACAAGGCAGTTTGGGATTACTCAATTTGAAGGGGTATTTCAGAGCTACACAGTTAGGGTTCCTGTACATAGTGCAAGCAGAATCCTATAATTCAAAGTGAAAAGAGATTATGATAAAACAAGGGGGAAGCTCAAGAAACAGGGAAAGACTGGGATATTGGATACATATCATTAAGAAGAATAACAATAACCATGCAGAATATTATATTCATAAAGTATTTATTTTATTTTACATTTGTTGACCAGGATAGTCTGACTGGGCACATATCCATTTTTAGCGGAGGCCCATGGAGAAAAGCTCCAAATATACAGATAAAAACATACATACATGCCAAGGGTATTACAAAGTCAGTAGCAGAAAGTATTCTAAGATCTAAGCCAACATGGGAATGGAGAAAGGAGATTCTGCCAATAAGGATTACTACAATTAGGGATGCATCAATAGGCAAGAAGGGGCTAGAATTTATTTGAGAAAACCAGTAAAAGAACCAAGGTGTTCGGAGCAAATAATTAGAGAGAGGGAAATGTAACAGAATGGGAAGAGACTACAAACTTATTTGGACTGCAAGACAGACTGCCTTCCAAATCAAGGATTCATATTAGAGTATAGGCAAAGAGAAAGGAATACAAGGATTGTAAGTGAAAGACCAGCACTAAAGGATTTTTTTGTAGAATCTAGAACAGAAGCTGCTGTTAAAAAAGGGATAATTATGAATCTGTCAGAGGAGGTTAGAAAGGGAGACTGGATAAGGAAGTCACAAAGGAACAATGCAGGGATATATGTATGTATTCTAAATATGGAACAATGTCTAGAGGATTTAGGATCTCTGCTTGGAAGTGTTTACATAGGTATTTTTATAGCCCAAGTAGACTCCAAAGAATTTTGACTCAGGTAGACAGCGCATATTGGAGGTGTAACAGGGAAGAAAGAGGTTACTGGGAACATATTTTCTACAAGTGTAATTAGTTGGCAGACTTTAAAGATTCCCTGCAGACTACTCTGTCAGAGATACTGGGTGAGCAAATTGTTTAACTAAGGAAATTTTTTTTTGAGCTATGATACAGACTCAGAATTGTTTAGACATAGTATGGCCTTGCTGAATCTAATTATGGTGACAAAAAAAAAAAAGAAAAAAAATTGCTAGAAATGGAAATCAAAGTCTAAAGCAAATATACCAGAACTGGAATTAGGATCATTAGAAAAGGGTAGGAGCAAATTACATAGGAAAAAATGGAATTGGTGGGAACAATATATTTTGAGAAAGAACAAGGTTTAAAAAAATGAAGGATTTGACTGACAAAGACTTGGTAGATTATAAGTGATGCATAATGCTTGCAACTCACAAATCACCGGGTATATTAGATTAAACATAGTGCCATTGCAACTTTAAGAAATAGCTACGCTGCTCAACAGAGACAGCTGGTTCCAATTAGCGATTTAATTGTATCAATTAGATGAATGCATATACTATATAAAGTGAGCTGCTACATTGTATATTGAAATCTGATGAAGCGTATTTTAGATACGTGAAAGCGCTCATTTCGTAGTTCTCTAATTTTATGGAATAAAGAAGAAGTTTGCTTTATCCTGGACTGATTTTTGTCTCTGTGGAAATAGAACTGAAGTAGCCGTTTTGTTCTGGTTCACTTGTGTTTCTCATTTGCATTTCTTGGTTCGTGACAAGTGTTCCGGATTCAGGTGAACGGTTTTTGTGTTTTTTTGCTGCATATCTTCTAACCGGTTTACCTGACATAATGGCTCACTCGAATATTGAATTAGACTATAATCCGGAGTCGAGGGCTGGTGCCAAAAGGTGGTCTAACATCGTCAACAGTGGTTCGAACCCTTTATTGAGTCTGGATTTTGGGAGAGTATCAACGTCCCACATGGAGCAAGGTAACTGCAATATGGACTTGTTTAACACGCTATATAAACAACTAGAGAATACCTTGTATAAAGTGCAACGTTATAACTGGCAACGCAAGCACCTTGAAGCGTCATTGCATTTCAACATCATACCGAGAGGTATGAGGGTTCTTTGTATGCCAACCTATGGCGACAGTCAGCCAGAACTGCTAAGAAAATGGCAGGAAATTAATTTGAATACAAGCCGGCAGTATATGCAGTTATTAATAGAACACTTTATGCCCATTGAGCAGGAATTGATATCTAATGCGAACAAAATCAATCATGAAATTTGTGAGACATTTAACAATGAATTCTGCATGGGCAAATTAGATGCTCTGTACATCCAAATTGAAGCCTATAGTAACAGACTGCAACTAATTAAACAACGTAAACTACAGCGTGACCATTCAGATTTTGAAGAGGGTCACGTGTTTATCTGGCCACGTCGTACGAACCAGGAAGATGCGGGCAAGCAGAATGAAAGAGAGCCTACGTTTAACAACAAGAACGCCGATACACGAGAGACTAGGCTACAAAATACCACGATGATTCAGGTTGAAGACACCAGGAATTCAGATAGTGCCTTTGTCACCCCGCCGGAAGCAGTGGATTCGGTGCTGCAGGTTTCTGCCTCTACTCCTTTGCCCAATCAAGAGGCAGATAAAGAGAAACAAGATTTGAACACCACCAGTACTGGGGCAATTTTGAAGCGACATGCAGTGGCCCCCCTTTTTTTACCCTATTCCATCAGGAAACCAGCAATATTCAGAGAACGATCCAGGAGCTGGGAGAAAAGGAAAAGAACCCACTCGGAAGAGAATGGACAACAACGGTGACGACAGAGGCAGTAAATGACTTTCCTTCTTCTTCTTCATTGTTATTTTTTAATTTGTCTAGCTATGTTTTGAGTAATTCTGATATAAGCCTTCTTAATAGAGGCTTATCCTTTGTGCCTTCCCAAGCCAGCTACCTCCAAGATATTTTGATAGATGTTAGAGTTTTTAGCCGTAAAATAGCATTGAAATTGATGTTTTACAGTGAAGGAAATAGCAATCAAGTAAACAGGAATGATGCCCCATGTTATAGAAAGAAAAGTATGTATTACCCACCATTGCCAAGTCATGTTGAATGCTTTGTCAAGTTGTGTGAAAAGAGTTTCTATGATTATTTTTATCAAGGTAACAGGAAATGCATGTATTTTAATATGAATACAGATGAGAGATTATCACTACAAGAATTGATAGAAGAGCCCTCGATTATCATTAGACCCGCTGATAAAGGGGGAGGCTTAGTAATACTAGACACTGAGCAATATAATGCATCCATGTTGTTAATGTTAAGTGATCAAGATACATATATTGAAATTTCTCACAGATCATTAAATGGAATATTAAGTAGAATTAAAGATGAAATATATGACATGCTGATGTGTCGTCAAATCAGTAAGGAATTATACGACTACTTTAGTATAGGATCTCCACAGATACCACATATAAAAGCATTACCCAAAATGCATAAAGGTGTATCTCCACCTCCTCTCAGGCCCATAGTAGATGGGGAAGGATGGGCCACGCAAAATATCTCTATTTTTTTAGAAAAAAGTTTGAGGCCCATCATGAACCAGATCCCCACCATATTAAGAGATAGCTATCAGCTATTGGAAATGTTGGATAATCTTGCTGTAGAATTAATTCCTGGGGTTCACATGTTTATTACCCTAGACATTCAAAGTCTCTTTACATGTATCCCCAACGATCAAGGAATACAAAGCGTCAGGGAGTTACTGCAACTCTATCCTGAAATTAGTAGAAACAAGAACATATTAATGTGTCAGCTGTTGGACATGGTTCTTTCTAACAATGTCTTTTCATTTTCTAACCATGTATATCTTCAGAAGTGGGGTGTTGCCATGGGCACACCCTGCGCTAACACCTACGCTAACTTGGTGGTGAATTGGTGGGAGAGAGAACATTTGTTCAATCATCACATGTTTAAGAATGTTGTTTTATATTCTAGATTTGTAGATGACATCATAATTATATGGGAGGGTACAAGGGAGCAGTTTTCCAGTGTGTTACAGCATATGGAAAGCAACACAAGCTTTCTAAGATTCACCATGGAAGCCTCTTCCACAGAAATTAATTTTTTGGATCTTAATTTAAAGATGGAAGAGGGGAAAATTATATCTAGAATCCACAGAAAGAGCTGCTGGAAAAACGCTTTGCTGAGTTATGATAGCATGCACCCCAGGCATGTCTTTAGAGGCATAGTGAAAAGTCAGTTTACAAGACTCAACAAACTGTGTAAAAAACAGACAGATCTCAGGATAGAGGCAGATGTAATGGAACAACTTTTCCTGCAAAGGGGTTATGACAAGAAAATGGTGAGGGAGATTAAAGATCAAGCACTTAGGGATATGGATAGGCCATTATTGGAGAGGAGTGGGTGGAGATTCTATAACAATAGTAGGAGAAGATCTAATTTTAAATCTCAAGAAAGGATACAGTTCTTGACCACATACACTAATGATAATAAGAGAATCACACAAATTATAGAACAGCATTGGCCAGTACTGACTGTAGATGAGAAGACAATGAAATTAGTAGGAGAAACACCAAGATTCATCTACAGAAATAACAAAAACCTGAAAAGGTTGTTATGTAAGACACACAAGAAAGGGATGCATTTAGTTCCAGAATTGGATAATAAAGGAACGTTTGCATGTAATAGATGTAACATGTGTCAGTTTATTACAAGGGTCCAAGAGTTTGTGCATCCAACTCTGAAATATGAATTCAAACCCTATTTTCATGCTTCTTGTAATACTTGTAACGTTATATATTTAGCAACATGTGAAAATTGTACAGCATTCTACATAGGACTCACAAAAAGAGAATTTAGGAAAAGAATATACAATCACATATATGACATAAAGAAAAATAATGAAACCAATGCATTGGCTAAGCATATAAAGCAACATATATCACACAGCTTTAGGTTCAGGATATTACAAGTAATTGAGAAAGATAGGAATGGAGGTGAGACGGTGAATATCCTGGAACAAAAGGAACTATACTGGATTTTAAGGATGAGAGCACATCATCCACCTGGGTTGAACCAGTATGTTCCCATGGCACCCATGCTACGATAAGATTAGCATGAAAGATACATTGGTTTATATTTGTTGGTCCATGTAGATTATATATGATGATTTATAGGAGGTTCATCACTCTATGGGTATGGGCTAATAATCATACTTACATATTTGTCTATGAGCTTCATGGTGGCATCGAATGAATTGTATTTATAGTAAACACTGTAGTGTCTGTGGTATAACAAACACAAATTTGATATTTTGCATATTTTAATATAGACTTATGTTAATATATACATTATATGCCCTTGACATAATAATTTTATAGTTTTATATACATATTTATTGATTTTCTATATATACATATGGTTTCCATACATTCACATGTATTTTTCTCTTATATACTGTTATATGTTGGTTTATATTGATTGTACATATATATATATGGTATAGAACCAGCAATAATGGTTTAGCCCATATGTATTTTGCACTCAGCACTTTATGATTGTTCAAGTTAACAACGATAATTGATTGTGTTATATATTCATCTATATTTGTATTTGCATTTATATATATATTTATTTATATGTGGTTTTTCTTAATGTATTTAAGTATATATGTCTTTTAGTACCTATGAGTTGATATATATATATGTTAGATAGGGATGAATATATGTTTATAAGATCTGCACGATGCACTTTATGTGTTTACATATGCTTATTTGTTTACATATTTATGTGCTGCTGTTTTATATATCGAATCATATTTATAGATTGGTTAACATGATTCAATATATATGTGTTAGTCAGGGATCAACATATGTTTACAAGATCTGCACTATGCACTTTATCTGTTTAAATATGTGGGTATATAGGTATATGCATATCTTTGCGTATACATATAAGATACATACTATATATCTTATCCGTTCACATATGTAGGTACATAGGTATATGCATACTTCAGTATGCATATACATGTATTTACATTGTATTCATATATTTATTGATACATCACTATTCTTCATATTGTCTATAATGGTAATTAATAAGTGTATATATTTTGATTACTTATAATATGAAAGCAATGGACAGAATGAAGAGGTAGTCAATGAGGTATATGGCTTGGATAAGTACTAGATATAAAGGGAAGTGATTTGAGATCTATTAATATATATGTTCATAGCTAGACCATTCTATTTTTCTTTGTTTTTCTTTGTTTTGTTTGATTTTGATGTTTATTCATATATATTTTGCATTTTGCATTTTAACTAAATATTATTCATGTTTAATATGTACATTCAAGTATATTTTATGTATACATAACTCTATATACAACATTGTAAAATAAATCACCGGGTATATTAGATTAAACATAGTGCCATTGCAACTTTAAGAAATAGCTACGCTGCTCAACAGAGACAGCTGGTTCCAATTAGCGATTTAATTGTATCAATTAGATGAATGCATATACTATATAAACTGAGCTGCTACATTGTATATTGAAATCTGATGAAGCGTATTTTAGATACGTGAAAGCGCTCATTTCGTAGTTCTCTAATTTTATGGAATAAAGAAGAAGTTTGCTTTATCCTGGACTGATTTTTGTCTCTGTGGAAATAGAACTGAAGTAGCCGTTTTGTTCTGGTTCACTTGTGTTTCTCATTTGCAACTACAATTATGTCAATATGGTTTGTGATGTATAATATTTGCAACTAGAATTATGTTGATATGACTTATGATGTTTGCAAATAAAATTTGGTCAATATTGTATATTTTCATATAGAAATGTATGATTGCCTATGTCATACTTGATAATTTAATAAGGATGTTTCTTATTTAAAAACAAAATCACAAAGCCAATTTTTTACAAGAATATCTGTATTTAAATTATCATGTGTGACATAGACAATCTTACATTTACATAAATGAAAATAAATCACAACAGCACAATTTCAGTTGTAAACATTATTCCTTACAAACTGTGCTAACACAACTGTAGCTGCAAACATAATACATCACTTTTAATATATCCATTCATTGTCAGTCAGTCATTACATAGCTCATATCCTGCCTTCTTTCTGGTGTCATTCTAAGGGGATCCAGTATTTGTCAGCCTGGGATAACATGATCAATAGACCTCAATGCTTTGCCAAGGATGGTCTTCATCAGTCACCCCTGGGATTTCGGCTACTGTCTAAGGCTCTTGGTAACCCCATAGTGTGTTTTTAGGCAAAGTCTCAAAGACACAATTCCAGATGTAAAAACTCTATCTAAAACCAACTTCAAGGTTATGGTGCTAAATGCTAGGAGTCTTAACATGAAAATGCACTCGCTGGAAGTAGTCCTCACCTTGGAAGATGCAGACATTTGTGTAGTCAAGGAGACCTAGGTCAAAGCTGTGGAGAACACCCCAGCCATACCAGGTTATACCTCTTTCCACACATTCAGACCACAAATTAAAGGTATTAAAACTAAAGGAGGTGGTGTATAAATAATCATTAAAGATAAATACACCTCCAGTTTGGTAAAACAGTATAATTCTCTGGAGATACTTCAGGTGCAATTAACTGTTGGTAGGACACCTATTGAAGTAATTCCTAGCTAGAAGACTCCCTCCATGACTCAGGACATCCATTCTGCCTATTTGGATCTACTCAAGTGTATCAAGATACATCTGAACACTATGGTTTTGGGTGCCTTTTACTACACATCCATTGACTGGCTAAATTACTCATGCTCAAACCCACTTGCCCAAAGGTTCCTCAACTTCATTAACTCCAGTGCCCTCGGTGAGCTGATGACACCCCCACAAGGGGTGCCAACATCCTGGAACTGGTGCATACCAGTATGGGAGACCATTGTAGCAACCCCATGGTGAGTTATTCCCTGGTGAGATCTGACCACAAATCAGTCTCATTTGAAGTAACTATCATACCTGACACCCCAGAAAAAAATAAAAAACTACTCCAAAGCAGATTATAACCTCTTACGGGATGGTATAAATAGCTTAACTGCACCTCCCCCTTCAGATGGAACTGGTAACTATGCTGAGTTCTACAACAATGCTTTATGTAAACACCTGTATATCTGACTTGACTCATCTGTACCTGATAGGACCAAAACAAGCTCAAGCAAGAGCAAACTTGCCTGGTGGACAATTGCCATTAAGAGACGTTACAATAAGAGGAAGAAACTGCTGTTTAAGAGCAAGAGGAAGCTAGCCCTAAACTGGAAACACTCCCTCCTCAGTTTAAACAAGCAAATAAGACTTCTTGTGAAGTCCTCCATTGAAAACTACAAATCCAAATTAGCTTCCTCAATTAAGGATAACCATAAGCCTTCTTTAGTTACATTTTTTTTTAATCATTTGTTAACCGGGAAAGTCCGACTTGGAACAAAGCCAATTTTCAGCAGAGGCCCAGAGAGAAATGCTTCAGATGCATGTCTTTGTAACATGGGAGGAAACCAGAGCACCTGGAAGAAAGCCACACAAACACAGGGAGGGCATATAGACTCCACACAGAAGGCACCCCAGCCGAGAATGGAACTGGAGAACCTCTTGCTGTGAGGTGACAACACTACCGCTGCACCACTGTGCCATCCACATCCGTAGCATAAAATGAAAGGCCCAGATTTTTGCCAGACTGATAGTTCATGATACCACATATACTGAGCTGGTGGACATAGCTAACCTGTTGGCCGACAGGTTCTGTGAAAACATCACTCCCCTGTCCCCACCACACGTACCTCATGAAATCCCTACCACCTGTCCCCTCACTTGTATCTGTATCTCTAAAGATCAGGTTTAAAATTCCATCTGTATGGCCAAAAACACAGCATCTATGGGACCTGACAACATACCAGGCTGGGTCCTACATGGGCTCCAACAAGAATTAGCAATACCATTGGGTATTCTTTTCAATCATACTCTAAGCATCGGCTTCTTACTAGCTGAATGGAAAATGGCCACCATTATTCCCATGTACAAAGGAGGTGCTTCCACTGACCTCGGGAACTATAGACTGAGTAGCCTTATCTGCAAGACTATGGAGTGAATAATCATGGACTTAAATCGACAATGTTATAGGTAATTTCCAAACATGGACCCTACTCAGATTTGTCAAAGGGAGATCATGCTTGTTAAACCTGGTGGACTTCTTAGATACAATCACCAAGGCCCTGGATGACGGGAAATCTGTGCATGCAACCTACCTAGACTTAGCCAAGGCATTTGACACTATCCCCCACTCAGGCATCATTGACAAACTCACCCAGCTAGGTATCAACCCTTATATAATTAGATGTGTTGCTAACTGGCTCACTGATAGGACCCATATAGTCAAAATAGGGGAATCCACCTCCAACAGCAGACCTATAGCCAGTGGTGTTCCCCAGGGATCTGCCCTGAGACCTCTACTGTTTGGAATCTATTTCTCTGGAGTACAAGAAAAACTAAAGGTCTGTGTCTGACAAAGTTTGCTGATGACTGCAAACTGGGATTGGTCATAGAATCTCCAAAGCATGTCAACATCTTACAAGAGGGTCTTACACAAACAAATGATTAAGGCCATGACTTTGGCACTGACTTCAGTGCAGAAAAAAATGTATTATCATCCCTTTTGGTAAGTGTGATGTTCCTGCTGA
The DNA here is from genome assembly GCF_019279795.1 of Protopterus annectens. Lineage (NCBI taxonomy): Eukaryota > Metazoa > Chordata > Ceratodontiformes > Protopteridae > Protopterus > Protopterus annectens. The sequence continues at coordinate 1,074,842,271 of NC_056731.1, forward strand.
CTACCACATCAATAGCAACACCTTAAGTACACACTCAGTGGTGAGAGACCTGGGCACACAGGTTGACAGCAACCTTACCTTTGACCACCATGTCTCTGCAGCGGTAAGAAGAGTATTCTATATTGCTTATCTCATAAGTAAGGACATTGCCTCCAGAAAAAAAAGAAGTTATAACCACCCTGTACTCTTTCCTCGTCAGGCCAATAATTGAGTACAATGCCCCTTTTTGGTATGTACCTTTCCAAGCACCTGCAGGAATTGCAGAGACCACAAAGTTTCCTCACAAGAAAAATTCAAGTTCTTCAGTATCTGTCATAGGTGGATCATCTGAAATCACTGTCACTTTATTCTTTTTCATACAGACTACTCAGAGGAGATCTCTGACTTGCATACAAGGCAATCCCTGACCCTGCTTTATTGGAAATGCTGCATATCCATAAGTCAAATGGTACATGGGTTACTCACTCTAAAGACCTTAACATGGAATGTGACATTAATAGAACCTGCTGGAGAGTCAAATTTGTCTCCCAGAAGTTACCAAACCTTTGGAACAGACTCCCACTTCACATCAGGTAGACTATCTCATTGTCTCTCTTCAAATGCAATCTGGGCGACTGGATGGGTAACCATAAATTCACCATTGGCATTCCACCTGTGTCCCTCTTGGACAGGGGTAATATGTGCTGAATGTGGAAATAATGGTAGACATTGGCAAGGCTTGCAGGTCCCCTAGGGCCATTAACCTATTAACCTCCTATGGTTCTATGTAGTGGTTTCACATTTCGCATTTTTTCCTGTGTACTTTACTCTTACCATTCTCTAAACATCCCAGTTCCAGTTGTTTTATCTCTGTTGCTATCTTTGTTATTTCTGGTAAAGTTGGTTTAGGCTTTTATTTCCATCTCCTAGTTATTGCTTTTTTGACAGTCATCATAATTAGACTCAGCAAGGCCTTACTACATCTAGACAATTCCAAATCTGTATCACAGCTCAAAAAAATAATTTCCCTAGTCACTCAAATTTGTTCATCCAGCATCTCTGACACAGCAGTCTGCAGGGAATCTTTAAAGTCAGCCAGCTCATTACAGTCCCAGACGGTATGTTCTCACTTACCTCTTTCTTCCCCATCACATCTCCAACATTTTCTCTCTACCCGAGGAAAGATTCTTTGGAGCCTGCTTGGGGTATGAAAATATCTATGCAAACACTTCCAGGCAAAGATCCTAAAACTTTTAGATTTTGTTAGATATTTGGGAGATGTACATATATCCCCCATTGTTTCTTTCTGAATTGATTATCCAATCTCTCTTCCCAATTCATCCTAATCTCTTCTGATTGATTCTTATAGTCATCATGCAATATTTTATATGAGCTACTAATTATTCCTTTCTTAATGACAACTTCTGTTCTTGATTCTACTAAGAATTCTACCAAGTGCTAGTCTTTCATTTAGGACCCCTATTTCTTTTTCTTTGCCTGTACTCTGATATCAGTCCTTTATGAGGAAGGCCAATCTCTCACCTGCAGTCCAAATAAGTTCTGGGCATCTCCCCATTCTATTACCTTTCCCTCTCTAGTTATTTGCTCCCAATACCTTGCTTCCTTTGCCAGTTTTCTCCAATATAGTCCTGCCCCCTCTTGCCTATTGTCTATATCCCTATTTGCTGTCACCCCTTTTGGCAGAATCTCCTTTCTCCATTCCCATATTGGCTTAGTTCTTAGAATACCTTCTGCTACTTTATGAATTTAATATTATGTTTGATTATTGTTGTTCTTCTAAAAGGTTTCCATCCAAAATCCCAATCTCTCCCTGTTACTTGAACTCCCCCTGTTTCTTCATCATTCCTTTCCAATTTGAATTATAGTTTTCTGCTTGTGCTATGTATAGGAGCCTTAAATGAGTTGCTATGAAATACCCCTTCAAATTGGTAATCCCAGTCTGCCCTGTTCTATTGGAATAAACTTATCCCACTTGATTCTTGCTGTCTTCCACTCCCAGATAAAATCCTTCAGCTCTTTATTAATTACTATCCCTCCTCTGTGGTTGTTAAAAATATGCCTGAGCTGTATATAACACTAAAGGGACTAAAAACATTTTAACTGCTTGTATCTTACTATCAATTTCGTATATCAGAGCTTACATTTTCTCAGTTTTTGTATTATCTTTTGTTTGGCCTCTTCCCACATATCCTTAGATGCCACATCTGTATCATTTTAATCCATACTTCTAAATACTTCTGTCACAAAAGGAGATACTGCCAGCCCAACTGTCTGAAATTTTGTAAATAATTATATGTCATTTGTGAATATCAGCATGATTCATATGTTTGTGTTACAAATGTATTAGGACTGTATGTTATATAATATGGTTTGTACAGGCATGTGTTCTAAAGAAATATTTTGTAAATTACTGAGCTTAGAGGTGTGACCACAGTGTACCCTGATAGATTAGAACAGAGATGAATATATACAGTATTGTAACTGTTTAGGTGTATATGTTTTAACAGTGAAAACTGGAACACAGTAGGTTAATTTCAGAAAAAATAGATGACAATTTAAATTACTTTATGACAGCCAGAGACAGGATGTCTATACCAGATAGCTCTCTGTGTTGCCTTGAAAGAGAAATAATTACTAGGCTTGAGATGAGAAAACATTTTATTGTTTTATGACTTCCAGGATCTGCCTTGGATCTAAGAGAAGCCCTTTTAATGTATTTTTACAGGTAGATGCTAAATGCTACCAGCTGGCATCAATGGTTCTTTTGAGCCTGAGAACTGAAGTCAGATGACAAGAAATTATGTCATTCTGCAGGTATCCCAGCAATAATATTTGGGATATAAATTTGGGAAGTCCCTGAGAGAGACAGCATTTTGTATTTTGTCTTTGAACTGACAAGAACATCCACTCACTACATCTGTCTTGCTTGCTCTGTAAGTAAGTCTAGGGAACAGTACACACCTTTTAGATATAAATCCCCATCTCTGCTCTTATAAATAGAGCCATACAAGAATCATATGTCCCTTATATCTGGTGCCATGCTTACATCATCACCCTCCACATAGGTGGCAAAAATACTGATACCACCAACTTCAGGCCTATTGCTATCCTTTCCCCTTTTTCTAAAATACTAGAGAAAACAATACAAGCACAACTCATGGCACACCTAAACCTAAACACTCTGTTCTCCCCTACCCAATGTGGATTCCACCCAGGCCACAGCACCATGACTGACTTCTTTCTTTTCTTGAAACCATAAACCTCAAACGTGACTCAGGCAAGTTCATATCCACACTATTCCGAGATCTGTCAAAGGCTTTTGACACCATCTCACACACCTTACTTAAATCCCAACTCTCCACCCTTCACCTCTCTCCCACCACCATTGCCTGGTTTTCTAGCTACTTGTCCAACTGCCAACAAGCTGTCCAATAGAAAACTTCAACCTCCTCCTTCCTTCCCACACCTACAGGTGTCCCACAAGGTTCTGTTCGTGGCCCTATTCTATTCAACCTAATCATTAACAACTTTCACCAATCCATCTCAGACTCATCTATCATCTCAATATGCAAATGACTCAACAATCATCTGTTCAGCCTTCTCCCCCTCCAAGCTCCTAGCAAAAACCCAAATAGCCTTCTCCAAAACAGAAACCTGGATGCAGTCTAAGCATCTGGCACTAAATGCAAATAAAACCAAACTAATTTTTTTTTCCCTACCAAAAACTCCTTTGACAAATCTACATTCACCATACAGAGCCAAAACAACACCCTCCTTGAAATTGTTCCCCAACACCAAGCTTCTTGGCATCATTATTGATGAAGAACTAAAATTTGACACGCACATCCATGCCACAATCAAGAAAATCCACCAAAAGTTAGGTCTCCTCTACAGGCACATCCTCTTCCTAATCCCCTCTACCCATCAAACTCTTGCATCCACCTTTCTACTCCACTCTCTTATGTATGGTGCCCCTCTTTTCATGAACCTCCATCTTGGCCTTTGGTCCAAACTTGAATCCTGCTACCATAAGATCTCCAAATTTGCAACCAATTCAAAAAACTCATCCTACAACTGCCACTCCCTCCTCACCCTCAGCTGGCTTGAACTACCCAACTACCTCAGTTATCTACAACTCACCATTGCCCACAAGCTCATCTTTAAACCTGCCAACTGCCCAGCTCTTGCTACTTCCTTAAACCATTCCCAACTGCTCACTCGGATCCAAAAAACAAATTTTCCTTCAGGTCCACAAACCTGCACAACCTCCTGGCCATCTACCACTGTCCCACTCATTAGCTAAACAGTGAAACACTCTTCCCACACACCTACACAACCTATCTAACCATACAAATTTCAAATCTCAGCTACTCTCTCATCTTTCTTCCAAATGGGAATGCCCGTGCCATGCTCCAACTTAAACCCCTCCCCATTCCACCTTGCACTGACTCCTCCAACTACCTCTACCATTACTTCATCTCACCCAAAACAATCCCTCCCCTACTAAAAACTAATTTTCTCTCTAATATCTATTGTACTATACTCTCCAATCTCATATATACTATTACCCTCTCCATGCATAATATTTTCCTAAACTAATAATGGCTAGTAGCTATATATTTTGAAATGTTAAAAATACAATTGAGTTTTTAACAAAAATATTCACTTTATGTAAATATTGAATTTTCTGTATTGAATTATGTCTTTTCATTTTTGTAACATTGTGACAAGCCAATTGCAAATATCATGGAGCTTATCTGTAAATGTTTAATTAGCTGTATGAACTATGTCTTTTTGTAACATGTGAAATGTAAGAGCCTCCACTGAAAATGGGATCTTCGTGGCCCATTGGACTTCCCCCGCCATGAAACTTAAATAAATAAATACATAACTAAATAAATAAATAATTATAGTTAGGAATATTTAGATGTTTTCTTTATTTATTTGAGACTGTCCTGTAATGTTATTTTAAATATTTCCAGTGATTTTGAACTCTGATGTAATTGTGATTATATACTGAATATTTTCTTGTTCTGTTGTTATTTATTATTAACTATACTTAAACCCTTCATTGTGGCTGATATTTGTGGGATATATCTAAGTTCTGACACTACTTGCATATTTATTTGGTGATGCTGTGTAGACTACTCCTAATAGCTTTGTTCTTGGTCAAACTACCATTTGTATTGATAGTAACATTACACAGTATGATTAGACACCCTTTATTAAGGGCCTTAAAGTAGCTGATAGGGGGTGGCCGGGGGCAGTGATAACTACTTTATCGTCTGGCAAAAGGGGGCATAGCTAGTAAACCTGTGCCAACCTTTCCCAGGTGTATGTCTGTGTGTGTGTGTGTGTGTGTGTGTGTGTGTGTGTGTGTGTGTGTGTGTGTGTGTGTGTGTGTGTGTGTGTGTGTGTGGTTGTGTGTGTGTTTGTGTGTGTGTTAAACAAACCTCAAAGAGTGCGTGTGTCAGCTACTTGGGAAGGGACACGAAGAACTGGTTGGACAGAAAGGGTGCTGGAGGTCTTGGCTTGGCCATTCAACTGAGATCTCACTCTATAGCAAAGGAATATGGCAAGCTGAAAAGGAGCCAGTTGGGTGAGATGTGCCAGACCAAAGGACTGAGGTATGCCAACCTGACTAAAGCAGAAATTATTTCAGTCTTAGTCACAGCTGCATCAGAAAACACCAACCAGGAGAACAATCAGACTGGCCTTGGAGATGTACAACTCTCAGAAATGGACAGTTCAAACTTTCTACAGAAAACTTAAAAATCCATCTGACGTTAAAGAGACTTGTACTGGAGGTCAAACATTTGGAAATAGAATCGGTAGGGAGACTGCAGCAGGAAAAATAAATAGAAGTAGAAGCAGCAGAGAGACTGAGATGTCTGGAAGTTGAAGAGAATGAAAGGCAGAGGTTACGTGAAAAGGAGATGCTGACTCTTTGCCAGGGTCATGGAGGTAATGGGGAAGGGAGTAACCAAACCCTAGAAGCAATAAAGGTCAGTAAATTTCTTCCACAATTTTGACAGTTTTATTCATATGTTTGAAAGGGTATGTGAACAGTATACCATTGACCAAGGGCTCTGGGGATGGTTCCTGACCCCACTTACTCCATAGTAAAGCTGTAACAGCTATTTCTAAATTGTCTGATATGGATTGCTTAAATTATAATATTGAAGAAATAAAAGGGAATCCTTGGTCTAAAGTTAATAGTAAATCCAATGCAAACCAATGCATATCATGGGAAAATCCAGGAGCGTTTCATTTAATGAGCACAGAAACACATCAACATCACATTAACACCACAAACACATTACATTTTCATCAATAAACTTCATCAGATGCAACACCGGAAGCATAATTAATACCTCTATGCTTGTTATGCATCTGGTGCTGCATCTGATGAAGTTATTTGATGAAAACCTAAATGTGTTTGTGGCGTTAATGCGGTGTTGATGTGCTCATTAAATAAAACGCTCCTGGATTTTACCATGACATGCCTTGGTTTATGTTAAATTATAATACTGTTAAAAAGTGTCTGTTAGAGTGTTTAAAACAACTGAAGCTTATAGGAAAAAAGTTTTGTGAGCATAGACACAAGGCAGATGAAAGTGTGTGTGACTATATTGCTGAGGTAAGCATTTATTTTCATAGATGGGTGAGTGGGTGTCAGATCATCACTTTTGAAGGGCTGGCAGACCTTTTGCTAAGGGAACAAGCCCTTAGCACTTTACCTGAGGACATGACAATTTGGTTGGCAGATAGGGAATTCTGGACCGCAGATGAATTGGGTAAAAAGAGAGACCTATACCTAGCAAGCAGGGCATCACTGCAAAGGAAAGCGATATCCAGTGATACTCATGGGTCTAAGGAAACCCATAGTGAGCAGCCTAGACTGTCTCAACAGAGTCCACCAGTAGCAGGGGAAGCCACTAGTCCAGGTACATGTCAAGGACCAAGGGTTAAATGTTTTAAATGCAACCAGTGGGGCCATGTACAATGTAGATGTTCACAGAGGCAAGGTGGGGAATAAAAGGTGGGAGAGCCATTAAGTGGGAATGACAGAATGCCAGCAGTGAGCTGTCTGGAGACAACAAGGGTACCAAACTACCACAAGAGGTTATATCCCATCTTAGTAAATGGGAAAGAGGCCAATGCTAAGAGAGATACATCCTTTGACCCAACCATTGTGAAGCCTGCAATAGTTAAAGAGGAGTACTACTTGCTTGGGCAGTCTATTCCAGTCAGTGCTTTAGGGTGGACCCCATTCCAAATGCCTTTGGCCAGGGTTCACATTGACTAGGAGGGTGGAAAAGGAAGCAGGAAAATCGGTATGTTTGAAGATATCCCTGCAGATGTCCTGATAGGGAATGATTTTGATAATACAGTACCTTGTGTGCATGCAGTTACACACAGTCAGGTTTAGAGACAAGCATGTGGGTCTGGCAGCCTGAGGGTAACCCAAACAGACTGCAGACTTGAAGCCAGGACTGGTGTCATGGTTACTTCAGAGAGGTAGTTACCCTGTAGCAATGAGGCTGAAGGTGAGCTACAGCTGCTGGTTGGTACTGATGTTCCCTTTTAACAGAGTGACTGCAAGGGCAGAGGTTAGTAGGAGTACCCGGACTGACAGTGAGGCACCGCTGTCAGAGAATACCAGACTTCCTGTGGAAGGGTCACTGGGAGGAGTTATAAAGAGAGAGTTGAGACAGGCTCAGCTCTCAGATGCTACATTACAAGGCCTGAGGGAGGTAGCCAGTGAGGCACCTGATTGTCAAGTCAATGGGAAATCTGTATACTCAGACAAATGGTTACTGTATAGAGAGTGGACCTCTGAGGGAGGGCTAGAGGGTGAGAGGATACAGCAGTTGGTAGTGCCCAGAGCCTACCATCTGGCACTTCTAGCCATAGCCCATGATATCCCTTTGCAGGTCATATAGGCATAGAGTGCACAAAGAGACATATTATGAAGAACTTTTATTGGCCTGGGATTTCCAGAGATATAACAGGGTACTGCAGACCTGTGAGCAATGCCAAAAAGTAGCCAAGGTAGGAGACAAGATGAAAGCTCCTTTGATGCCTTTGCCTATGACTGAGAAGCCATTTTAGAGGGTAGCTATGGATATTGTGAGACCTCTGTATATCCCAAGTTCCACAGGGAAAAAAATATAATTTAGTGGTAGAAGATTATGCTACCAGATACCCTGAAGTGGTGGCCCTATCCTCCATTGAGGCAGAAAACGTAGCACATGCTTTGTTAGAGATTTTCAGCAGGGTAGGGTTTCCAAATGAAATACTGACTGACAGAGGTGCCAATTTCATGTCAGACCTGCCAATAGCCTAGTACCTACCTATGAACCTATGAATCTATTTATTTGAGACTGTCCTGTAATGTTTTAAATAATTCATGTGATTTTGAACTCTGATGTAATTGTGATTATATACTGAGTGATTTCTTGTTTTTTTTTATTATTTATTATTAAATATAATGAAACATTTCATTGTGGCTGTAGGCCACTACTAACAGCTTTTCTCTTGGTCAAACTACCATTTGTACTGATAGTAACATTTAAAGTAGCTGATAAGGATGTGGCTGGTGGGAGTGATAACTACCTTATAGTCTGGGCAGAAGGGAGCATAGCTAGTAAACCTGGGCCATCCTTTCCCAGGTGTGTGCGTGTGTATGTGTGTGTGTGTGTGTGTGTGTGTGTGTGTGTGTGTGTGTGTGTGTGTGTGTGTGTGTGTGTGTGTGTGTATCTGGTTGGGCAGAAAGGGTGATGTAGGTCTTGGCATGGCCACTCAGCTGAAATCTTAACTCTATAGCTGTGCCATTGGGATCTGAAGAAAGAGTGAGAAACCAGCCCCAAACTGACTGTGGTCTCTGTGTGTTCTTAAGGGAAATTGCACTTTACTGTGTGTGTACTTGTCATCTTCCCTATGTGCTTCCCCAACTGGTGCTAGTGGTGAGGATTGAGGCTCCTTGATTACTCAACCAGTGTTGGAGCAACTTGATTTTATCATGTCCCCATATGTATGGATATTGCTGAACCAATTTGATTGTGGTTGCTTAATTTACTGTTATTACTTTTGTGTTAGCTTCATTAATTTTGTATCCCAAAAAGTTTTGAAGCTGTCTCAATATGTTCCACAGCACTGTAATGTCCCTTTCTGGTTTTGTCAGGTATAAAACAATGTCATCTACAAACAGAGCCAGCTTCTCTTGACTACCATACCAATTATATCCTCGAATTTTTGAGGTCCTTATTTTCTTTGCCAGTGGTTCTAAATATAATGAAAACAAAGGGTAGAGATAACACCCCTGCCTAGTTCCTCTGCTCAAGCAGAGATCATTGGAGAGGACCCCACCCACTTTAATTTTCACCTTCGATCCCTTATATATCCTCCTAATCAATCTTAGAATTTTTTCAGTGAGTGCAAATGCTTACATTGCTCTGCTCATAAAGTCCCAGCTCACTCTGTCAAATGTTTTCTCTGCATCAAGTCTTACCAATGACAGTGTTTTTTCTTACATTCTGCTTCCCTCTGGATCATCACTGTTTTGTTAATGTTGTCAAATGTTTGCCTCCCCTCTACAAAATCACATTGATCCATATCTATCAATTTTGGCATCACTTTTGCCATTATGTTTGCTATTATAGACATAAACACTTTATAATCATGATTTAGTATTGAAATTGAGCTGGATCTGATGGATCTTTACCCTCTTTAACTATTACAGCTACTACCGTGTTCTCCTAGGATGTTGGTATGTCTTTTAAAATACTGTTAAACAAACCCTTCCAGATCTTTATTCATTTTTTCCTTCCAAGCTTCCAAACTGCCATAGGAATGCCATTATTCCTGGGGACTTTCTTATAGATTGGTTATACATCACCATTTATATCTCATCTCCTACTATCCTGTTAGTAATTGAGCCTTCACAACCTCTAGCCTGGACATATATAATTCTTCCATAAACATTTCCATTTCTACCTTTTTCTTCATTTCCATATTTCTCTGGTTTATAAATACTTTCATAGAATTTTCAAAGTATTTCCAATACTTCTACAGGATCCCTTGTTATCCTCCTTGATGTAGGCTCTCTATGGTTGTTGACAGCCCTTCTATTTTCTGTTACCAGAGTCGTTGTGCTAAAAGTTTTTGCGCACTAGCGTTACAGTTGCTTAACAGCAATATTTTTAAACTCATGCATGTTATTGAGGTAATTGTTTTCTGTTTAGCATTCTGCAGTTGCTTCTCTTCTTGTTCTGACATTCCACCTATTTTTGCAATATTTTAGCACTTGTCAGTCCCTCTAAGTGATTTTTGTTACTCCTTAACCATGTCTCCCTTTTTTTATTTCCACCCTGTTTTTAAATTCCACTTTAATTTTATTCCACTCCCTAGCTATATTTTCAGAAAAAAATTCTATCTTCTGTAATATAATAGCTCCTGAATAATTTCCACTGCTATTCCTTACATTCCTTGTTTTCAAGAGATGGGTGGGAGAGTGCCACTGTCTCATTTTTTACAATACCCAGTGTTTTTATTTTAGTTATTAGTGCATGATCTGAAATAGTTATTGGGTGCATATCAAGACCTGCAATTAAATGAACATGTTTCTGTGAAATGTATATTCTGTCTAGCCACGCCGAATTTGTGTGTCTTGGAGAATAATATGTAAATTCACTCTGAACTCCTAGTACTGAATTCACATCTTGCATGCCAAATGTTTTCACAAATTTCTTTAAAAATCTATGCTCCTTTGCTATTTTCCCTTCTGGGCTCCTCAGACACATCTTCACTGATGCAAATCAAATTCCAGTCCCTACCTATAAGTAATATTCCTTGCTGAAAGCTGATTAAATGCCAAGGCCTTTTGAGTGTAGCTTGGACACTTGTTCTTTGCCTGCACACTTCACTGACAGATATCAAACTTTGCATTTGTCCCTTATGCCATTATTACCGTTATTCATATGACTGATGACTCATTTTTCAGATCTTAGGTCACTTAATGGCTACAACTGCCATGAAGCCTCTGCAGTTCACTTTTGGATTCTGTCAAGTACAGAACGCTCTTGTAATCAAACACTAATAAAAGTTGTAGTATTAATGAAAAAATACAGCATGAAAACATCCCTTGACTAGGCAGCAGTTAGTTATCCAAAGGCACTGGCGTTCTTTCATGCTTTACAAAGAACTCATAATAAGAAATAAAATAATTGCTACAAAAGATATTATGCTGCATGTTTTCTTTGTGGCAGTAAGGTTATATAATAAGGGTATATAACCTTTTTGGTGATGACAACTGTTGTAAAGGCTTGGCATGACCAGTTTACAAGATCCAAACAATGCCTACCAATTAATTTGAGACAAGCAGTGGTATAAACATAACTACTGTTTCTAAATAATGTGCGATGGACAAGGCTTGCGGAGTCTGACTCCTGCACAGCTGACATCTGTATGAGAATGAACAACAGAATCAGAAGTATGGAGTTGGACTCTAATCACTAACAATTAAAGCATAAAGGGCAATTGGCTTTAAAGGTATATGGTAAATATACACTACTGCCATTAGTAATGATCCAGTCAAGCAACACTCAAATAAGATCCACACTACCCAGCCACAAAACAGAGTTATAATTATAGTCTCACCAGGATTTGACCCACATCAAATCAAGTGCATAACCTTCCAGTGCAACCTTACTAGTATCAGCTTGACCAGAATTATTATGTCTACACACATACACATACACATATAGACACACATACACCAAACATGCACACACACACACACACACACACACACACACACACACACACACACACACACACACACACACGCACACACACGCGCACACACACACACACACACACACACACACACACACACACACACACACACACACATGCACACACACACACACAATACTTCAGAATACAGGGAGGAAAATGGTGGTTGTACAGTACCAACCCTCTTCTTCTCAATATTTTTCCCTCCTCCCATTGCTTCATAGCTTCATATATTTTCATAGGTTCATAGGTTTTACTAGGATAATGACCACAGGGGCCTTTTTAAGCCTAGCCATACATCCCAAATCTCTGACAAGTTCTGATACCCGTGATAAGTGTAAACATGGGCCTTGGAGATTAACCATTTACAGGTTACCTCTATCCATTAGAGACTTACGCGCCAAACCAGAGATGAATTTTGGCCATCCCAATGCCAGTATCCATCATCAGGTCTCCTAGCCAACTCCTTACACACCTCTGACATTCTTCCTATTTCAGTCTAGGGCTGGTGTGGAACCTAAGGTCATCTCGGTGGGGTGGGTTATGCCGACAACTGCTTCTGCTGGGGGAGGGATATTCCTCCAATGATCTATACCTTGTTTACTTCCCCATTCCTCTCTGCTTGCTGACACAATGTCTGAGGTCTACTCTCATCTTTGGAGCATGTCTTCTCACAGGGAGCTTCATCGATGAGCACCCCTGTAACAGTCGTACCCATCCCTCCTTGCCAATGCCTGATCCCAAGTTGCCTGGGCTGTAGTTAGTTTTATCCCTCTACAGTGTGGTGCTGGATAACTTCTCCTTCTCAATATTTAAGGCATAATGCTATAATTTAGTCAAAACTAACAAAACATGAACACACCTCTCTTTATACCCTTATATTAGCCAGGCACTAAATGTTTGTCTTCTTCCGGCTTTTCCTGGTTAGGGGTCGCCACAGTGGATCACCTATCTGCTCATGATTGGTAGTGGAGTTTTACAGTGTTGAGGTACCAGCCCGGTGCCCAACCTTCCACAGAAGGCACACACACACACTCACACCTAGGGCCAATTTAGAGTGTCCAATCCACCTGCAGCATGTCGTTGGGAGGAAACCAGAGCACCCTGAGGAAACCCACATGACCACAGAGAGGACATGCAGACTCCACACAGAAGGCACCCCAGCTGAGGATCAAACCGGAAAACCTCTTGCTGTGAGGTGGCAATGCAAACCACTGCACCACTGTGGCTGCCTAAATGTTTGAATGTTAGTAATAACTCAAAATACAAGTTTATTATGAGCAGATTTATTGCAGTTTGTCTCAGCAGAGAAAAGTTTAATCCCTCTAACCAACCAAAAAATCAACCACAAACACTCAAAATTAAATAGTAAAATGCTTTACCCGTTAGTGTCAAATTCAATGACTATAAGCACAGATTTGCTTTAAATTCTTTTGCAGAGAATTTCTGCATGAGCTCATTGTACCTGCTAAAGGTTTTATAAAACAATGAACATTGTTTTGATTTCATTTACCCCATTTTGCATAAATAAAAAAAATTCAGCCATCTTTCTGAGAAAAATGTTTCAAGAAACTGGTTTGTTACCACTACAGTAACAAATTCTATACTGAGTGCTTCTAGTGCACAGAAAAACAGCTTTACACAAACTGCCATTTTGCAAAAGCTATTTTTTATGTTTTGAGTCTGCTATTTTGTGGAGTTACATGGAGAATACCCAATCTGAGTTTGTATTTTCCTTTACTCAGAAATGCAAGATGTGTTGAAAGATTAACTAATTCACTGCTTAACATCCCCAGAAGTAAATACTGTGTTTTCAAGTCGAAATAACTTGTGCTTTGTTGACATTAAACTGTGATGGGTTGACTGGAATTATCTGTATATCTGATAACCTGCTAAATTCTGTGCTTTGATAGGGATTTACTCTAGCTTCCTTGTATCCTCAACTCTGAAAATGCTGTACCCATACTGGGATAGGTTGTGGAAAATGTTCTGGTGGCAGTTAAATTGTTACTGAAAGGAAGCGTGACTGCTGCTCACTTTATTTTCATGACAACTGTCACTGCTAAGTCTATACAAAATGGAAAAACTTCTTGAGGTATCTGTGCACATAACACCAACCTCCAGAGGAGGTATGCAGCTGCAGACTGGAGCCCATTTAACCTAAAACAGGCATCCACTATGGTGAACCAGCAGCCCACATCCTTAAGTTGTTCACTAAGAAACTATGCTAAGATGTGATGGCTACTCAGTGGCCTTTGAATAACATGCAGCCATAGCAGCAATGTCCTCAAAATGAGTGGACGAAGAATGCCATCATCACATTTGACTGGGAACTTACTGAAGGCCAGAGTGGACATAGATGTCACAGGTGCCCATAACTACCAAATAGTGAAACAAAACATACTGTCAGGCCTGTAGTTTCATCTGAGGTCTAGTCATTTAAGAATAACAACTGGGCATTTGTATTGCTAGACCAGTAACACCATAGATTACTGACATAAGAGATTTTAAAGCTGTGTATAGATGGGAATGCAAGTCATACAAGTAAATTCTTAGAAATTGTTGCTGGAAATAAACTGAAAAGGGTACATCTTATCACTTAAAAAAGTGGGAGGAACAAAGTGACCCTAAGTCTTCTGAATAAGTTGTTTTTTCTAGTAGAAAGTCGTTTTCAACCTAAAGCTGCAAAAGAAAAGCTGGATGTCAATGCATCAAATCCTAATGAATCGATTATACCTATAACATTTCTCTTACCAACAAATATGGTCACCATCTGATTTGATTTGTTTTCAATGTACTTGAAAGGTGCATATAACAAAGTACTGCATGTTGACATATAGAATGTGATAATAATGAATTTTAGCAACTAGAGGTGTTGCATCTGATTTATGCTACTCTGCCATTCCTGGCCACCTCAAGTGCAATACTGAAGTATTGCAAAAAATGCAGGGATTGCTAGATTCAGTGAGCATGTTTGCATTCGTTTAAAATCTGTATGTGTGCAAACATAATACATGTAAAAAGCAAAAATATTTGAATAATATGTATACATGGGCATTATAATGAATACCCTATAATACAAATATAATATGGGTAGAATACAGACTGTTTCTTACATCCTTTACATCTATTGTCTAACCTAACACATGATTTGACAACGTTCCAATGTTTTCCCCAATTTAATGAGCTATGAAGGTTATGGAGGGAAATGGCCCAGTTCAACAAGATCTGCTGACAGAAATATACAGTACAGGCTAAGAAAAGGATACAAAAGTAGAATACACAAGCATAAATATAATTTAGATCTGGGTAGAAGGGGGAAGGTTGTTAATGTAATAAAGCAAGTTCATATAGAGACTAACACAGAAAGTGAGTCTTGCCGAAAGACTCCAGGTAATAAAATAATGATGTGGATCCATGCAGAGAATGAAAGAGAAGATGAGTCTTCCAAAAGATTCCAGTTGTTTAAGAAATAAAAAGTCACTGGGGAAATTTACAGAAAATGACCTATAGTTAAGAACATGCTAGTAGAAGGAAGAGTAGAAACTGAGTAAGAAACAGAAGTATCTCACAGTATAGAATAAAACAAAAATATGAAGATGAACACAGCCTTAAGCTTCTTCCTTTTACACCAAAGTAGGGAACCAGTTAGAAACAGAAACCAGCTTCTAAGGCTGAAAGAAAATGAGAACAATTCTAAAGCAGAGAAAGATAAACTACCAACAACTCTGATGGAAGAACATTGTTGTTATGAGATTACTTCTACACATAATATATCAGATGAAGGCGGAAAGCATTTTCCTATATTTGTTGGGGAATGGACCATGGCCTACACTTCAAATCAGAATACTGATGAAAACAATACAGATTTAGGTTACCGACACATATGCTATATACATTTTAGGAAGGTTCTGTGAGAAGGCTATACCATAAGTTGAGCGAGAGAAAACACAGAGATAGTAACTAGGGAAAGAAGGAGCAGAGAAGCTCAAGTGCATACACCTGCTTAGAGCTAAACAATGACCTAAATGACAGCATAAGAACATACAGCAAACTTATTGACCAGTTGTTAGCTTCAAGACCTACAAGAACACTTATAATGAAGTTAACGCACAGCTGCATTTTGGGTAGTCATTTAGGGATGCACAAGACAAAAAACATAATCAGATTTCAGGCACCTTGTATTGTGAATAAGACAGAAATCTCTTCCATAGCCTGCGCAAAGTATCAAAGGACAACACACAAGCATTTAAAAGCCATATGACATCATTAGCCATTGTAAAGTGTGGATTCCCCCCCATGCACAAACACAAATGACTGGCATTGAACATTCCAGTAATTTAAAGTAAGTGCCATCAATGTTTATATTAATATTGATAATGAAATATTTTCCGAGATGGTATCCCTTTAAAATGTCACTGCAAGGGCCATGCCAAAATACTCATCAGAGTATCACATTCATGCCCAGAGACAAATCCTTAACTAGTCTGGGGCAAGGCAATGGGTTGCCTACTCTGGAGTAAATGAGTTAGGGGGAATGCTCACAGGTTGCCGGTAAGACATGGGTGCAACACTGGTATGACTTCTTCAATTATTTTTATTATGAATGTATTATAATTATTTTGTAGGTTCATCACATTCTTCCCCAAAAAGGAACACCAGTGCAAAACAACAGAAAAAGCTAAATGGTTCATAGTCCATCAAAGAAGTAACCTTCTATTATACTCGCAACTTTTCAAACTTCTGTATAACAGAACCATTCCTCACCTAGAAGCCAAACTAATTTAAACTTCCCCATCATACAATCTCAGGAATAATGTCATTTCTGGTCCATTATTACAAGCACCAAGCTTTACTGCACATCCTTGATCCCAAAACTATGGGCATTTCTCTCTTCCCATTATAAACAAGCACCCTCCCACACAGTTTTGACCACATCTAAAAGCCCGACTTAACAAGGCTTTCAGATTTCAGTGCCATGTCTCTGCAAACATTATTACATCCCTCCTCAGTCCCCTGCAGGTTCCTGCTGATGGACTGCCACCATATCTTGCTACTCCTCTTGTTTATTGTACATGCATATTTATCTAACAATTCCTTCAAATTGTATATATCTGTGTAAGGACTTGATAAAGCCTGGAATGGTCTAGGCGAAAGCGCTTGTCCTTACTCTGTGTTTTTTACTTTTGTACAAGAGCCGTTTGGTGAATAAAGATTGGTTTTCAGCCCATATTCTACTGGAATTATTTGAATCAGTGTCTCTACGGGTGATCTGGGACTTTTGTTCTTCAGTTGCTCTTTTTCACTTCGTGATATATCTGTGTATAACTTCATTGACTGTGATGCACTCTCCTAACTACTGTATTGTGTGTGCCACAATCTTTTTTCATCTATGAATTTTTTCTCTCTGTCTGTGTTACATTTTATGCCTGGAAATTGTACAGTGCATATATCTGTATTTTGCAACTTATCTTGGCTGAGACTGTAACTGGTCAGTTATAGTCAGTGCTCTATCCCTGTCAACAAACTCAAATATAAACAAATTTATATAGTAGCTTACTGTGCTAATAACAGTAACAACTCAGGAACAATGTTTTTGGTTGTCATCTTCAGCATGAGCGAGCACTGATGTGAGGAGTGACCAGGGTATCAGGTGACTTAGCAGAGGCACTTTTCAGAGTCATGCACAAATTCTTTTTTTTCGTTTTTTTGAGTGAAACACTTAATATAACAATGCCTGTATACTATCCTCAAATAAATGCAATATCTGAATGTTTTAATAAAACTATATAATCTATGTGGACATAGATGGGAGAAACTGGAACCTCTTGGTTGTATATCATCTCTTTGCTGTAAGATAAATACCCTAATACTCAACAAGATTGAAATCATTTAACTGCTGTATAGCAGACCTACCTATGACTTATTAGCTATAGCTAAATACACATGGGAGGAGGAAAACAATTCCCATTCCAAAGTGTGGAGTGTGATAAAAACAAAGAACATTTTTTCAAACCTGCAGCACAGAGTAAGCACTGTAATGCCCCATATAAGAGAAAGTATATCTAGCTATCTATATCTGTGTGTGTGTAGAGAGAGACAGAGAGAGAGATAGATCTTAGTAGATGAAACAGAGAGCATACAACAGAAATATTCGTCTAAGATAAATCAAACCAGTAGAAAGTGTTAATACCCTCTGCTGAAAATACATTTCTACCAAATGTTCAAGGATTTTATAAAACTGTTGAAAAATTAAATTGAGTAATCTATAATATGATACAACCTGGGAAAGGAAAACCAGCTCAGTTGTAATGAATAAATATTTTGAAACTTGTAGGGAAAATGAAAATTCTGTATTAGTTAAGTATTTCTGACTCAAAAACAGAAATACAAATTTACACTCAATAATGAATGTTTCATCTTATAATGACTTGGTAGAATAAGTTTAATATTGCTCTGTCTAAAAACTGTAACTGATGAAAATGCCCATTTGAAACCATAATGGATTCAAGAATCATAAAGCCAAAAAGTTAGCTAAGAGGTGTAGAAATGTTTAAACTTGAGGTCATAGAACCACAAAGTGAAAATAATTTTTTTCATTGTACTGGTACTCACACTCTTATGGGTTTATAATGATTTTAATGACTATAGAAAGCTGAACAGCATGTATAAATGAGATTCATATTCCCCTTCATCCCCTCTGTTTTTAAATTCCATATACCAAGCAGGATTAACAGGGAACACAAATAAATACATGCTAAGTGCAGCAGAAATTCACTTTTTGGGCTACATAATGGCCACAGGGTTATTTAAGTCCACTGTGAAAAAAGATGAGGCTGTCAAGAAATGTCTTACACCAACTACAGAAAAGCAGTTAAAACCATGTTTGGCTTGCAAGCTGTTGTGAATTAATCTTGTTTGCTACCATTGTACGCCTTCTGACTGACGTAACCAATTGTAAGGGTCTTCCGACATTTTCTCGGGAAAATGAAGCTGAATACGCCTTTTGAAAATTAAAAAGTCTACTCTGTTTTCTTTTTTTTTCCATAATAAATCTTTATTGTTATATACTTTTCATACAAAATTATAAAATACAAACTACTAACTAACACTGTAACAATCACACCAAACAATATACAATATTAAAAAGTCTACTCTGTTTTCTAACTATATTGATAGGCTCCTGACTTCTCTGCTTCTGCAGTGAACATCAGAGTAGTTTTATTAGAAATGGCACAGGTTTACAGACATCTAATCTGTTAAATTAACTGAAAGATCAGAAACTTAGAGTAAAAAACAATACGCAGAAATAAAAAGGAAAGATCTGGCACTCAAACAGGCTCTTACCTTCCTTAAAACTATTCCTAGCTAGAAAATTGATACACATTGCAATCAATGCCACATGCAGTTATTTATAGACAAGAATACATAGACAAGAATACATTAATTCCAAGTTATGATGTTGGGCATTTACCCTCCAGCCATGCAATTTAAGGACTGCCCATCATCAAGGCCACAGTCACCATAAAACAAATGGTCTTTCCTGGTAATACCACCCCATGCCATTACTATGTCTCAAATCAATAGCTCCATGTTGGGGGATGGCATTCTTTTATCTGCAGAGTCTATTGACCCCAGAGAACATTATACTTTTAAGGTCAATACAGACCAGGCATGCCATCCTAAGAAAAAAAACTGTTCCTCTTCAGTAATATAGCAGACCGGGAAAGAGGAAGCTGTTATATTCTTGTTTTCTGGGTACTGAGTTGCTGAAAGGGTATGACAGACAGTCTTCAGAAAAGTTAAGTCTGAAGAGAGGAAACTGTCTGCAGCCCACTCCTGCTGGATAACATTTTGGAGATGTCCTTGAAGCCTGAAGAGGAAATGAATTGAAAGAAAGAATCCAGTGCTCGATTGCTGCACAACAAATACACATTATTATTAGTCACTTTGCTGCAATATGAATGCATAATGGTTTCACTCACAGCACCAAAGGTGTAATCTAAATTGCCATTCCATTCTTCAATATCTAAAGCTTAATTTCATAATCTTATGATTTACTTTGGCAAAAAAAGATTCACAAGAAGGTAATGCTTAATATGATAGTGCCCTAATAATGCTTATGATAGAGGAATTAAATGCATCCTCATATGTTTGAAAGCAAAACATGTATTGCATCTGTTTAATAAAGATCGAGTTGTTTGAAAAAATATTGTTCATTACAAACTCTAAACATGAAGATGGCAATAGTGAGATGAAGCATTTTGGAACATTGGTCTTCTATTATTTTTGCAATTAGTTTTGTATCCATAAGTAACTTATTTGCAGTAGATTTTCCATATGTTAAAATAACCAAATTGCTCAATGGTTTAATACAAATGTCCTTGTTTAGGTAGCATTTAAAAAAATGTTTCTAGCTGCAACACAGTGTCATCCTAAACACAATTAAATCGTTCTACATTGAACTATCAATAGTCACATCATTATAAACATTTTCAAATTTCACTTCTCTACATACCTAAATATGTTTGAACAGTACACTTGCACAGTTTTTGGTCCCCCTGGTCACTTCACTCTTTGTCAGGTGAACTATGTGATGCTCTGCAAGTTTGAAATAATGCATTGAAGATCATTGGTCATCTGTATACTTCTCAACAACTTAGAACATGAACACTGTGCACTAAACAATTTTGTGGTACAATCTAATCAAAAAGTACCCTTTTCAAGAAGAAAAAAACTGTAATGACTTATGACTAGGAGAATAAAAAGAAATCTTACCACCATACTGAGTTCACTATCAATATATTTTCCAGATAATGGATTAGTATCAACAGCTAATAATAACAAACCATTAGAGGGTCTTGACATTTCTAAGTAATAGTTTAATGAATTCAACAAAGAAGATACTTACATATAAATTATTAAGCTGGGGGCAATCATTTCTTACAACAGCATTCTTGCTAAGTGCATTCTCTAATGGAGGGGCTAACAATTAACTTTGCAAAGATTTAATAACATTGCTTTAGAAAACAAGGCTACAGTTTATAGGAATTTTTATGAAAGAGAAATATATTGCTTTATTCAGTTTAAAAGAGGACATTATTGTTTTAAATTAAGGCATTTTATTTAATACAGGCATTTTCTGTCTGTTATGAAGGGAACACATGATTTAATGATTCAATTGTTTGAAAAATATTTAAACTTCTTTTGAAAATTGGAAGAAAAATATTTTTGTGACCAAGTCAATGGGAACAACAACTTGCACAAGATTAACAAGACAGACTGATATTTCTTCTAATAATGTGCGAACAGGGCAGAATACTATTAATGATAAAATGCTCTTGGACAGAGAAGCACTATGTATTCCATCATGAAGGAGATCTCTATGGCTTATAGCTTAGAGTTTGGATTTGCTAAGTATGCATCAAATTTGGAGGAACAACCAATTAGCATTGGAGATTCTGAACAAGGAACAACCTAACCACAGAGAGATCAAATGCAGACAAGAAGAGGAAGCTCCTCCCTGAGAGGAAAAGGAAGAAAGAACGCATCCAAGTGAGCTAAAAATAAATCAAACTGAGTTAACTTTTTTATTATTTAAATATTTTATTTGTTTGGCTTTAACCTTAAAGAAGAACAAATCAAAGTTTACAAAAAGGATTTACTTTTGCATCATTAAGCAGGGCAAATAACAGAAAAAAATTGTATCTTAAGTTTTATACTTGCAAGTAAAACTCGTAAAGGTTAGTATATGATGCAAAGATGGTGGGAAGTAGTTCAATGGTGTCTACTGTAAAGGAAAGAGTTATTTTAACTCACCACTTCACAATACCATTCAAACGTTTGAAAATGTGTGTACTAATGACAAGAGAATTCTTTATAATTCTCCCACTCTTTGTAATTCTTCTAATAAGCATATTTTTTTTATAATTTAGCAGTTAAAGAATCTGCTACAATGAGGGATTTGTAAAGAATGAATGCATTTCCCTGGATGAAAGCAGGAAAGGGGTAAGTATTGTCATTGTTAAAAAGGAAGAGTATAATTCAAACATATTTTAATTCTTTGTAAATTAAAATAATTATAGGGGCATAACACTTTATGACATTTCTAGAGCATATACAGTTTAAATGATGAACTTACAGCCATGTTGCAACAGGTCTTGTAAATGTGGAATTGTATAGTTTGTGTGTGCTTGTGTGTATGTGTTTGCAAAACTGAAGATGGGAGCTTTCTTCCTTTTTTCTTTCACGATTCATAAACATGTACTAGACATATTTAGATCATGGTCAGGATTCAATAAATTCCATGTACGTTCCACTCAGAGCCTACAAGGAGTGCATTTGTGAACATGATACCGCTCATTGGGCGGCATCATACAGCATCACACTATGAATATTAATGATGTGAGGTGCACATAAGCAATGTTTTGTGGCTCGCAGCTGTGTTGCTGGCCATGAAACCTGTACACTGAGAATGTGGAATATTCCACACAACCTTTTACTGTAAGAAATGTAGTGAAACATTAAATTATGAGAGGATAAAAGGTCAAAAATAGGGACAGATTTGCTTTGTGTTAGCATGCATTTCCTGAAGGATATGGAGTATGAAACAGAAATTTATGTCATTACATATTGACTTCAATTTTCAGTGATTTCCCAGTAAAACCCACATTTTACAAGGATCAGGCCAAAAACATGATGCAAATATCTGGACAGTCTGCAAATCTCTTGGCAGGCTCCCTTTTATGTTTTAATTCCTGTTTTCTTTTTTTGGCCAGTGTTGGTGCAATGTGCCACTTGGCATAAACATGTTTAGCTAAACTCACCTGGATTGCGCAAAGCACAGCAGTGCACAAACTGGGGGAATGGACCACCCAGTTTATAGACAGGACACAGTCAGCTACACATATAAACTGGATGCATTCAATTAATAATATTGTGCATCACGCAAACACCATAAGTGGTGTAGCGCTACAATTAACAGCGAGAACCTTACAATAACTACTGAGATAGCAGCTATCATCTCACTAATCCCATGGTAGCAGGTATTAAGAGAAGGTGTGTAGGGCAGATGCCCCATGGTTCTAATACAGAGTTTACAAATTTTGTTTTACTGTTGTGAGATCGCAGATTATAACAATGAAGTACAACATGCATAACTGTTTTCTTAACCTTCTTGTAGTAATAGCTGTGTGTAGGAGAACCATAGACATGGTACATTTGACTAGCACATTTACACAAATGCATGTATACCAAATAATATTGAATTTGTAGTGCCTGCTACTGTTGCACATTGCTTAACATTAAGCAAAAGCATTGCCCACATCATCGCCTACCATGTTTGCATGATAGTAAGCAATGCACAATGTTTTCAAATGTTGCAAAACCAAATATGTATGGCCTCTTAGTAAGCGCAAGATGTACAATAGGTGGGAAAACATCAGCATATAAAATGCAGTTGGGGGGGAAATGCACATTATACATTGATCTTGAACGATGAACTATGGCAGGCATGTCAGAAGTTGCTGAAGAGGGTGTGCACTTTTGGGTGAAGAGGTGGGGTGTCCAGGAGTGCAAAATTTTTGTTGAACTCCTAGTTAAGCAGCATGTGCTGCACAGGGACTATTTAGACTCAGAATATAAATCTGAAGCCTGGAATAGTATTGCCAGGGCTTTAGCCAGTGCTACAGGTATCCTTCACAATGGTGATCAATGCAGACATCAATTCTATGATCTCCAGAGGAGGAAGTGGGATACCTTTGACCTTTTCAATGGAGAATTTCAGACAGGGGGCAACACGGATGTGTAAGTATCAGTTTCTGTTAGTAATTGTAAGGGTTAAAAGCTGAATATAGTCAATACTAGTATTTATAATGGTCTTCTGCTCTGTTCTGTTTTTTTTTCACAGCTGCTGCAGAGTTAGACTCAAATGTTTGGTCCCATGCCATGCATTTAGAAGAATGCAAGAAGCATGTGGTATGTATGCATCATATAAGTACTGTCAAAATAGTATTTTAATAATAATAATAATAATAATAATAATAATAATCTGTATAGCAATTCTGTAACATTAAAAGTTATGGGCCATTTAATTGTTAAATAGAGCATGCATACACCAACTGTAAAATAAACTATGCATGCCTTAGTCTGTAGCACAAAGCAATGGTGCCATATTCTCAAAAAATAATAATAGTAGTCTGTAAGACAAAAGAATAGTACAGTATTTCAGAGTAGTCACAAGTTGTGGGTTCAGAAACCACACTGCCCAAATGTTCAATACTATTAGGATTTCATCATTATTCAAATGCAACTTTTACCTCTACACCAGTGGCACATATGACCTTCTGTAAACTGTAATCAGTATAACTAGAACACGCATATGTGCAATATATGCACACATCAAGGACTGCGGGCTGCAATCTGTACTATAGTGTGCCGCTGTTATGCACTGGGTAGTCTTAAAAGTAAGAGGAAGCTTGTTAGAAGTTTGTAGTGTTATACGTAAAGATAACAGAATAATTGTATCAATGCTTTGTATGTCACATATGACGTTACTAAAGTTCTTCCTTTTTTTGTCTATCACCCTGACCCTTTTCTCTTTATTTTTTTTTTGTTTTTTTGTACAGCACAGTTGGCTAGGCCTGTCCCACAGGATCCACCTGCCCCCAACCCACCGGCTACAGCACCGCTGGTCAACATGTCTGGTGCACAACTTGGTAGCATCTCCACTGCTGCCCTACACTACCTGGCCCCTCATGTAGTTCTCCCCAGAGGATAGGCTTGTAGCTCCCTCCAGCAGCAATGGTGGAGGTGGTGAACACCCATGATGATCTGCCAGGGATAGTACATAGGGTTGTGCTCCACACTGCAGGCACATGCCTACATCGGAAGGATCACCTGCTCTTCATCCTCATGCAGAGTATTCATAGAAGGCACAGACATGTGCACTGCTGCCAGTGGTGCAGTGAGGTGACAGTGATGATGGTCCACTGGGTGAGGAATAGATTTTCACTGTCAGCTACCTCAACGTGCATGGGACCTGGATTTACCACCCTCTCTCCAACCATCTTGTTCACCCATCTCATGTGTCCCTGTCCCTTGTCCTGTTTGTCTTGCCTGTCAGCAATTGCTTCTTCACCCACCCAACTTACCTCACCCAGACATTCCTACAGCCATTGTCCAGCATTCCTCTCTCTCTCTCTCAAAAAATGGGCACTTGGCCTACTTTTGAAATCCACAGGAAAAACCAGCATGCATGCAGTCTACATGGTTGCTTTATAACTTCTTGAATAGCTCCACACGATTTGTTGATTAGTATGCAGTTCAGCTGTTTATGTTGTAATTGGCATCTCTGAAACATAGCCTAGACAGATGCAATCCATGAATAATCTACTCTATTATAAAAAGGCAAATGTGTCACTAGCCAAACTGATGGCGAAGATACTTACTACATGTTCAAAAAAGCAAAATATTTCCTAAACTATCTTTACAAAGGAGTTTTGAACTCCAGCAGGTATGCTGTCATTTGTTACCTGCATAATGCATATATTGGAATATATTAATGAATAATGTGAAGGAAAGCCTTTTACGCTGTTATCTGTATGCATTAGTTAGAAGTGTACTGAAGGCATAGCCATGTTTGTCAAGCCAATTCAGAGGTACAGATGACTGACAATACATGAAAATAGTAACCTGTGTGATACACAAGTATGAATGTTTCAGGGACAGGTCCTTTGAATGCATGATTGGCATTTAAAATGTGCTTTATTAGCAAAATGGTGCATTAGGATCCATAACCTGAAAATACACTCACTGGATGCTCTCCTCACACTGGAAGATGCTGATGTCTGTACGGTCACGGAATCCTGGTTCAGAGCTGGGGAGAGCACCCCTGCCTTACAAGGCTATACCTCATTCAACACTTTCCAACCCCAAAACAAGGTCAGAGAGACTAAAGACAGTTGAATCTCTATCTTCATTAAGGACAGGGACACCTCCAGACTGTTTTGCCAGCATGACACTCTGGAATTACTCCAGGTGCAACAGACAGTTGGCAAGACACCCATCCAAGATATACCCAGCTATAGACCCCCCTCCATGACTCAGGACACTCACTCCTCCTACCTGGACCTACTTGAGTCCATCAATGTACTCCCTAACACCAGATTCCTTGGTGACTTCAGCTACCCTACCACAGACTGGGTGAACTATTCCTGCACTAAAGCACTCACCCAATGATTTGTTGACTTCATCAATTCTAATGCACTAGACAAGCTTATCTCATCCCCCACAAGAGGAAATGACATTCTGAACTTGGTTCTCACTGACATGGGTGACCGCTGCACCACTCCCATAGTATGTTCATCCCTGGTGAGATCAGATCGAGCTGTTTCATTCAAAGTTTCTAACCACCAACCCCCACCCCCAGCCATAACCAGGCTAAAAAAACTTATCAAAAGCTGACTACAAAGCCTTAACAGAGGGTATCAGTAGCTTCACACCCCCCCCCCCCCCGGAGGATGCAGACAACTAAGCTAATTAGTACACCAATGCTATATACAAGCACCTGTACAACTGTATGGACTCAGCCTTACCCAACAGAACTAAAACCTGCTCCTCAAAGAAACATAAACCTGTCTGGTGGATATCCTCTATCAACAGGCTTTACAACAAAAGGACAAAACTGTTGCTCAAGGGTAAAAAGGAACAAATTACAAATTGGAAAAACTCTCTCCTCAGCCTCAGCAAGCAAATTAGATCACTAGTGAAAACCTCCAAAGCCAGTTATTAGTTGAACCTGGCCTCTAAGGCAAAGTGAAACCACAAATTGTGCTTCAGTTATGCCAGGAACCTCCATGGCAAAGGCCATGTTTGTTCCGAATTAGTATTTAATGGTATCAATTACACTGATCCTGTTGACTTAGCCAATCTGCTAGCTGATGGGTTCAGAGCAAACTTCACCCCCTGTCCGCGCAAAGGTCTATTCAGCATCCCCAATACTTGTCCTACACCTCACATATCTGTAGATCAAGTGTTAAAAACCCTATCCAAGTTGAAGAACACAGCTTCCATGGGACCCGATAGTATCCCAGACTGTATTCTGCACCATCTCCAGCAAGAACTAGTTTCACCATTGTGCACCCTATTCAACCACAACCTAATTACAAGCTTCATTCCAGCAGAGCGGAGAACTGCCATTGTCATCCCCTTGCACAAAAGTGGTGTCACTACTGACCCAGGAAACTATCGCCCCATTAGCTTGACAAGTCTGATCTGTAAAGCCATGGAGAGTATTATTATGGATCTCACAAACAAGGACATTCTAAGAGCACTTGACCCCATCCAGTTCTGATTCATCAAGGGCAGATCTTGCCAACTGAACCTGGTTGACTTCTTTGAGACTATCACCAAGGCCCTGGATGAAGGAAAGGCAGTACATACAGCTTACTTTGACTTGGGCAATGACTTTGACACAATCCCCCACTTGGGCATCATCAAAAAGCTAACACAACTCGGTGTAAATCTCTATCTCATTATGTGGGTGACCAACTGGCTTACCAATAGGACCCACATGGTCAAAATAGGTGCCACATCCTCTAATAGCAGACCTGTCACCAGTGGTGTTCCCCAGGGATCTGTCCTGGGAGCCCTACTGTTTGGCATCTACTTCTCAGAGGTCCAGGCAGAGACAAAGGGCCTAAGGCGGACCAGATTTGCGGATGACTGTAAGTTGGGTGCTGTGACTGACTCCCCAAATTATGTTAACATACTGCAAGATGGTCTCACAGCAACAAATGACTGGTGACAAAGTCATGGCCTCAAGTTAAGTGCAAAAAAAAAATGTATTATCATACCAATTGGAAAAAACTTGGCCCCTGCTGATTACCACATAAACAGCAACCCCCTAAGCACACAACCTGCTGTGAGAGGCCTGGGTACTCAGGTTGACAAGTCTTACATTCGACCATCATGTGGTGGCAGTGGTTAGAAAAGCCTTTTACTTGGTTCATCTCATAAGTAAAGGGATTGCTTCCAAAATAAAGGTGGTTATTACCTCTCTGTATTCCTCCATCATTAGGTCTATAACTGAGTATAATGCCCTGTTTGGTATGTACCTCTCCAATCACATGCACCACATGGAAAGTTCACAGAAATACCTCACAATGAGAATCAATTGTGTCCAACATCTGTCCTATGCTGATAGACTCAAATCACTATCATTCCATTCGGTATCATACAGATTGCTCAGAGGTGATCTGTGTCTCTCCTTCTTCTTCTTTCGGCGTTTCCCAGTTAGGGGTCACCACAGTAGATCACCTCTCTTCTCATGATTGGCAGTGGAGTTTTATGGTGTTGAGTTGCCAACCCGACACCCAACCTTCCACAGAAGGCACACACATGCACACACACTTACACCTAGGGCCAATTTAGAGTGCCCAATCCACCTACAGCATGTCTTTGGGATGTGGGAGGAAACCGGAGCACCCGGAGGAAATCCATGTGACCATATAAGGCACTCCAGCCAAGGATCGAACCAGAACTCTTGCTGTGAGGTGACAACGCTAACCACTGCTCCACTGCGGCCGCGCACTAATCTGTGTCTCACCTATAAGTCAATATAGGACCCTGCTTTAGTAGATATGCTCCATATCTGTAAGTCTAACTCCTCACGCATTACCCACTCAATAGGCCTAAATCCAATATGTGACATCAACAAAACCTGCTGGAAAGACAGGTTTGTCTTCCAGAGGCTGCCCCATCTCTGGAATAGACTTCCCATACATCTCAAACAGAGCACCTCGCTGACCCTTTTCAAGTGCAACCTTGATGAGTGGATGGGAAACCACAAATTTATCCTAGGAGTTCCACCTTTGTCCCTCATTGACAGGGATAACAGTTTCTGAGTGAGGTTCCTTTTTTAGAGACAAACTCTTGGCTAGGCTTGTAAGGGCCCCAGGGCCATTAGCCTAGAAACCCCCTATGATCCTATGATCCTATATGCCTGTTCTATAGTGGGTAGGGGGAGCAAAGAGTAGTTACTGCTATGTCACAAACTAGAATGGACTGTTCTATTGGGGGGCACATTTGTGTTACTGCTATGGCACATACAAGGACATGTTGCTCTTGCTGCTCTCCTTGTTTTGCATCCTGCCTGTTAATATTTCACATCTGTAGTATGTTTTAATTTTTTTTCCCAGTGGGTACTACTGAATGCCTACCTTAGCTGTTTTATCTGGTGACAGTTACTTTTAACATTCTTTTGTCTTTTAGGACCAAAAATGTCACTAAGGCACACTCTCCCCTTTAGTGAGGCAGAGAATACAATAATTGTGGATGTGTTCCATCAGCATGGAGCTTTTCTCGGAAGGGGTCATCCCAATATGCCAGAGAGGCTGAGACTATGGCAGCAGATTATTGCAAACATATATGCCATGAGTGACCATGGCTGTACTTATGAGCAGGTGTGCCACAGAGCCACTGACATGATCACCTCTGCATTTTTCTAATTTCTCCAAATCTTTTGGGTTTCTAATACCAAGACGGGAATGGACCCCATTCCTAAGTCAAAGTACGATTAAAGTTCATGAAATTAGTATTGTTTCAAACTTTAATGTTATCCAAGTGCTCTTCACAGCACCTACACTGTGCCCAGTAATTACTCCTTCTGCAATTCGTACAGGGTTACATGGATTGGTTGTTGTTGTTGTGTCTTTTCCCGGTTAAGGGTCACCACAGTGGAACTTTGGTCTGCTAATGATTGGCAGTTGATTTTTATGTACCGAGTTACCAGCCCTGACGCACAACCTTCATTGAAGGTATGCCCATTCATGCATGTCTCCACGCAGAAGATGCTCTAGCTGAGAGTCGAACCGGACAGCGGTTACATGGATTGGTAAAATATCTAAATATAATTGTAGATTTTTTTTTTATAAGACACATTGCTCCTACTACTATTGGAACTGTCTGGGTATCTTTCTTCCACATTGCTCTCATTCTGCCTGCAGATACTGGTATTTTATGACTTTGTGTCTCTCTGTATGCAAGGCACTGTAGTCACTGGATGTGGCGATTTCAATGATCAATGCTGCTTTTGACTTATTTTCTTGGACCACTGTATCCAGTTTTCTAGCATGTGTCTTTTGAACTGTTGGTAATGGGTGATTCCATGTGATACAAACTTCATCATGGGATGTGCAGCTGCTTTTGCCTGTGACCAGAGGGTAACCAAGGGTGGGCCTGCTGCAGAACCACCTCTCACCCCCAATAAGGAATTCCTGGTTAAGCTTCTACAACAGGACAACTCAGCACAGTGGCCCACAATATATGACCAGTTGAATACTGTTGCATAGTAAAACAATCGGAATAAAAAAAGTTATTTCTGTGTCACATGTCTTTTTTTGGGGGAGGGCAATTAAAGACTGTTACATTGATAAGCTCAGTTTGGAGTTGTCAGCCACATTCTTGATGAAATAACACTTCATGCATATTGAGACAAGTACACGTAGTACCCCTTGTCTTACTGTTAAATGTGATGATGTTAGCCTTACCTCTTGTTTAACTTATTTCAGGACTGCCAGGAATCCAGCAACTTATGCCTCTTGCAGATGGTAAGCCAAATAAAGTTATTTCAGTATTACAGATCAATTTCTAGAAATATAATGTGTCATTTTAGGCCTGCTGTGCATATTGCTGTACTGTCTGTAATAGTGGCAGCACTATTAGTTGTTTAGCATATATAGCACCATAGTCATCCGGGTATTAATGTATGCCTGTGTTTCTCCCTCTTTATCACAGGTGATCATAA
Source organism: Protopterus annectens (assembly GCF_019279795.1). Classification (NCBI taxonomy): domain Eukaryota; kingdom Metazoa; phylum Chordata; order Ceratodontiformes; family Protopteridae; genus Protopterus; species Protopterus annectens. The sequence goes on from NC_056731.1 coordinate 1,074,872,875, forward strand.
CAGCAGAAGTATGGGCCCTTTACCACTTGATGTCAGTGTCTAAGACACTGATGATGATGGTGACAAAACTGATGCACAGTGGGGGAGTGTAGATTGGATCTGACTCAGAGGTTGACATCCAGCCACCCCCTTTTCCCCTGGACACAGGCAGTAGGCCTACCCCCTATCCAGTCCACTGAGGCCACAGATATAGGACAGGTGGAGGGTAATGACACTGAGCAGAGAAGTCTGGCTACTGTGGCTTCAGTACCTGTTGAGTCTGGCCGTAGCCAAAGTGTTGGCGAGGTGTCACATAGGAGGGTTTATAGTGGTGCTCGGAAGGTGCCTGCGATCCGTCCTCCACCTGGTGCAGGTTTCTCTTCCAGTGTCACACATTGTATGTTTAGGGGGCACCATGGAGGTACAAGCATGTTCAGAAAGGAGCTCCAGACAAATGCTTATGGTTGTGCATGTGGCACACTCTGACATGTGTGACTGCCTCCACTGTGTCACCAATTCCCTGGATTGGATGATTGACACATTGGAATGAGGGTTGTCTGTGATGGAGTGAGGGGTGTCTATCATGGAGCAAGCACTGTCTGTGATGGAACATCTGCTGAGAGTGGAATGGCATCCTCATGGAAACAGGTCAGCCACAACATCTGCTGATGGCCAACATGGACATTCCTGATCACACTCCTGTAGTGGCAGTACTTCTGCTGGTCCATTGGTGGGTGTGTTGTCCACACCCAGACATGGCATACCATGGGGTCATGGTCCTGGGCATTCCTGTGAAGAGAGCATGTCCAGCAGACATTGGTCATGCTCAGGTAGCAGCACTCAATGTGATCTTGGGTGTGTAGATGGCAATGCAACACCTGACAGAGCCAGTTCTCATGCTCAGGGATGATAATGATGAACTGCCACCTCTACCATGCATGACTCATGTGTCAAACATACCAAGATGTAGAGCTGGCACCGAGTTTGGCTGTGTTCATGCAGACTCTCACATACCACATTCACTTGGAAGATCCCTACAGGTACACACACAGAGTATGCCTGTGTCTCTTTCTCCCCCACACACACACTCACTGACCTTCTCTGTCAGCCTAAGCCCCCCCCCCCCCAGCACCCTGTACAAGTGATGAGAACTGTGTCATATTCCTGTTTCTCTCTTTTGGATTCAGAGATATAAAAGTTGTGTGTCTGATACACAGGGTGCATGGCTACATTAGTGCCTATTATATCTGTATTTGTGCTGGTGAACTGATGATTGTACCTTTCAATTATCATTGCCTTACAAAATGATACAGTGGATAGCATCATCATGTCAGTACTTTCTAGTGTATTCTCTTGTAAGGGCTGTGAAGCCAGGAACTGCAATGTGTGTCATTACTTTATAACTTTTCTCTTTAATGTTTTCAAGTACATATGTATGGTTCACATTATAAGACATGCCATCACATTCAGATCTCAGGATTGTATGACAGCTCTATAGTCAGACTCATCAAAACAGTAATACAGTATAATGCTCTTTTTGGCATGAACCTCACCAGACACATGCAGCAGCTGGACAGACCACAGGGCTTTCTCATCAAGATAACTCAGGGCCTACTAACAATGACATGATGTATGTTGGTAGATTAAAAGACATGCCACTGTCATTTGTCTGTGATCACATTAAATTGTAACTGTTATTCTAAGCCTATTACTATTTGTTTAAACACTTGGGCTTCAGGCCAGTTGTCTTACATTAAGAAAGATTGCAATCTACACTCTTGTGGGAGGAGATGCTAGCCTCTGGCATTCTGAGCTGAGAATTGCTGGTTGAATGCTTATTGTGGCTGTTGCTCTAAGTGTCTTTGTTATGGTTTAATCACTTGGTTTCCAGAACACTTATTTCACATTATGAAGGTTTGTTGTCTACACTCTTGTTGGAGTGTTCTACTGAATTGCTGCTTTATTTAAACTGTTTCTTCTCTATTGTGAATGTGTTTTTCTGCACTTTGGATTTCTAGTACTTCTGCATTTTATAGGATAAGCTTGATTCAGGCTTGCTGAATCTAGACTGTTTGGTATAACTGGAGCACTAAAACCAGCCCTCTTATATTAAGGATTCCACTCTGCACCCTTGTGGCAGAACTGTGCAGCCAAGAACTCATCAGAGTTGGGGATTGCTGGAATAAGACTTACTCTTGCCTTTCCCTTTGTCCTTTTTAAATAGTGTAACTTCTCTTGTATTCCAGCATTGTGTTTTGCTGGGGTTGCGCTCAGTTTACCGTAGCTGCTTAAAGCTTGCAGTGCTGCCCTTTGAGCAACTCAGTTGTGCATTGTGAAACATTGACACATTTGTATAACCCTAGCCTTTCATAGAATAGATACATTTTGTTAGTCTTACACCAAAACCTGGTCCATCTAGCCCACTTCCCGCTAGTTACTAGAGTATATACATTCCATAATGGATGGACAGTTTCCCACCATTTCTCCATGCAGGCTGATTTACATGGGTATCCTGAGGCAAAAGAGCAATTGCCTCGTGTTCTGACAACCAGTTACTGTTAAACAAACTAATGCAACATGTGAGAGCTGTATCTATACTATGAATTTGGAATGAAATCTTTCACATATCAAACATGTCAGCACACAAAATTCACATCTTGCATATAACAAGCTCACAACACATAAACCCACATATGTGGAGGTACTCTCTAGAAACCAAAGAATCAGAGACCTCCAAAGCAAAAACCTACTGCACACAGTGCTGACCTAACAGAATCCACTACACATAATACACACAATAGTGTCTCAGTTAATGAGTCCCTCAGGCAGAACACCTCAAAACCAAGTGTCTTGCTCATAATCAACTCCATGTTCCCCTCATCTGGCTAGATAAAGAGGTCACAGTCAGCTGCCTGTCAGGTGTCAGGGTCAGTCGGATCATGCACACACTCAAGTCTCTCAACAAGTACTGTTATGTCTCTGTCACAGTCTATGTAGCAGTGAATGACTGGAGACATACCTCACTCTACTGTATGAAGGTGCTTGCCTCCTCCATAGTGGCCTTTTTAGGCAATGTCAGAACAACTAAAATCCCAACATAAAAGGATCCACTAGAGACGAATTGAAGATTATGCTTATTAATGCAAGGAGGGTAAATCAAAAACTGCAATTGCTGGAGGATCTCCTTACTTTGGAATATGCCCATGTCTGTGCAGTGACAGAGACATGGTTCAAGGTTGCAGAGAGACTCCTGCCCAAGCAAAGCTACAATACCGTCCACACAATCAGACATCAAAACAAGTGTGAAAGAACCAATGGTGGAGGTGCATGCATCTGCATTAAAGACAAATACACTGCCACATGGGTCAAAGAATATGACTCCATAGCCCTACTCTAAGTCCAACTAACTGTATGTAAAACCTTATATCATTGTTATCTATAGTTCCCCACCATGAACCATGAGTGCTACTCTGTCTACTTGGATCTACTTGAGTCACTTTCTATACAGCCAAACACCTTGGGCATGTGTAATTTCATCTATCCTTCCATTAATTTGGAGTAACATATTTGCACAAACACGCTCACTCTAACATTCCTGGACTTTGTTAATACACATGCTGGGTAACAGTCTGCTCCTCCACAATGAGCTCAAATGTCCTAGACTTAGTACTCACCACATAGTGGTTCTTTGCACTAATCCCTGTGTGTTGGCCCCCTCAACAGATCAGATCACAAATCAGTCTTGTTCACATTCACAATCATACCCAACACCCCCTCAATAGAAGAAAGGATGAAACATTTATTCAAAGCAAATGATAGCCTCTTAACTGATGCCATAAATAGTTGCAAACCCCCTGCTACCACTGTCAACAATGAGTGCTATACAGAGGTGTACACAAATGGCCTGTATAAACACCTATACAAAGGTAGGTATAGAGTTGGCTGAACATGATTGGATCAAAAAAGATCCTGACAGAAAACAAGTCACTTTGGTGGGCATGAAGCATACATAGGTTATACAACAAGTGGAAGAAAGTAATGTCTAAGAACAAGAGGAACTGAGACAGCAGAGGAAAGACATCATCCATAGCTTGAGCAAGGAAATTGTGGTCTTGTAAAGTCATCTAAAGCCATGTATAAACCTATACTAGCATCACTAGCTAAAGATAATCAGGAGGCATTCTTTAGCTATGTCATAAATCTAAAAGTGAAGGGCCAGCTTTGTGCCAAACTAGTAGTGGATGGTACCACACATATTGATCCTGAGGACCCTGAGGACATTGCCAACCTGCTACCAGACAATTTGGGGTTGGTTTTTCATGTTTCAAATGTGTAAAGTAGACCCAGAAAAGATACCCAGAGATTTCCAATAGTAGTAGGAGCAACAGAGCTTATCTAAATATGATTGCAGATTCTTTTTTTATATGTTACCAATACATGTAACCCTGTACAGAAGGAGTCATTGCTGGGCACACTGCAGGTGCTGTGAAGAGTACTTTTGGCTGACATCAAAGATTGAAGCAATGTATCTTTTATTCCCCTTTAAAGCTACAAAAAACTTTTTTGATAATATTAGTCTAGATACACTCAGCTATTGGGAAAGGAAAAAGTTTACATGCTGGTCTCACTGCACAAAGAATTTAGTTACCATAGATACACACATTCTGATCAAAGAATATGATCTACCATCATCAGACTGGCTAGTTCTCAATAGTCTGCTTCTATTCACTCAAGAGTTGTGCAGAACAATACAGAGTTCTTCCTTTAACTCTCCACCTAAATGCATAACTCTTATGAATGAAATACTACATGGTGAATTTAATTGGAAAAATTTAATTTCAAAAATTTATAAAATTATTATTACTTATAAGAATACTCCTAATCAGAGGTTTTGGGATTTTGTTACTAAAGACTGAACATTGTAGCTAACTTCTACGAATAAATCAAATATTTTACATTCACTTAAATTAACCTCTAACTTACAAATGTGGAACGTTTTCTCCTGGAAATGTATGCATAGAGGTTTTTACACACCTAGTAAGATTGCTAAATTTAACTCCTCAGAGCTGGTGACATGTTGCGAGATTCTCCTTAAAATGCAAGACCGATTGGTCTCATCTTTTATGATTGTTCACATATTAAGAAATTTTGGAATGATATTGAAAATTTTCTCCAAGCCATCTTTACTGATTCCTTTATATTATCAAAATTGTTAATTTTTCTGAATTTAAATGAATCTATTGTATTGAATAACAAAAATAAGTATCTTCTTTGGACAATTCTAGCAGCAGCCAAGAAATGTATTACAAGAAGATGGAAGTGACCCTCCATTCAAACCTTACAAGATTTCAAGACTCTCTTGGTTGAAGTAGCGTCGATGGAAATAAAAGTTAAAGAAGCAAGACTATATCCCAGAAAATGGACTAACAACCCCTGGACAAAAGTTTTATCCCTTATTCAGTCATTGAATTTAGATCTATGTCCATCAAATTAGTCAATTTGAAAGTATGAATGAATTAATATTGTTCCCTTCTTTATATCTATAACATTTCATACAGTGCCTGAGGCCTTTGCAAAATCTGCACATAGTTTTATCATAATTTGTTGTTTAAATGATTGTTACTGAAAAATCAATAAAAAACTTTGGAATAAAAAAAATTATTGAAACAATACTCATTTTATGAACTTTAATCACACTTTGTCTTAGGAATGGGATCCATTCCTATCATGGTATTAGAAACCCAAAAGACTTGGAGAAATTAAAAACTGGGAATTAACCCATATGTCACTAGATGGGTAGCCAACTGGATCACTGATGGAACAGATACAGTCAAATATGAGGTTTCTACCTCTAGCAGCAGACTAGTTATCACTGGGGTATCACAAGGATTTCTGCTGGGCCCCCTACAGTTTGGAATATATATCCAGGTGTCCAAGGGAAAACAGATGGCCTGTGGCTTACCATGTTTGCTGATGACTGCAAACTGGGTGCAATCATTGAGTCCTCCAACAATACTGACATACTATGAAAAGGCCTTACACAAACAAAAGATTGGTGCCAAAGCCATGGACTCAAAAGAAATGCTAAATAATGCATTATCATCACTTATGGCCAAGGGGAAGTCCCAGCACATTGCAATATTAACAGTAGCCCCCCTCAGCTGAGACCCTGTGGTGAGAGATTTGGGAAACCAGGTTAATAGTACCTTTAACTGTAATTACCATGAATCCACAGTGGTAAGGAAGGCATTCTATGTTACACATGTCATAAGTAAGGGCATCACAGATGTTAACTTCTCTGTACTCATCTCTCATCAGATCTCTAGTTAAGTACAATTCCCCCTTGTGTATGTACCTCACCATACACCTGTAGCAGCTGGAGAGACCTCAGAAGTTTTTCATCAAGACAATCAAGTCCTACAACACATGACCTGTATGGACAGACTGAAGGCTCTGTCACTGTACTCTGTATCTTATAGGCTGCTGAGAAGCGATTTGTGACTGGCCTACAGAGCAGTCTCAGACCCTGGCCTAATAGAAATGCTACACATCCACAAGTCACATGGGACAAGATTCACTCGCTCTAGGGATTGTAACTTAGACTAAAACATTACCAGAACATGCTGGATTGATAGATATGTCTCCCAGAGATTGCCACACCTCTGGAAAAAAATACCAATTCACATAAAAGAGAGTTCCTCAATGACCCTGTTTAAGTGTAACTTAGCCTACTGGATGGGAGAACTTAAATTTACACCAGGTGTGTCACCAGTGTCCCTTTTAGATAAGGGCAAGCAGTGATGATCATGTACTTGCACTGCAAATATAGGCCATAAAAGCTGGTTGATAAGGCAACAATGGTATAACATGGCTAGGATTATTGGAGAGAATGTATATTTACCCCAGGTGTGTCACCCATGTCCCTCTAAGATAAGGGCAGGTGGTGATGATCATATACTTGCACTGCAAATATAGACCATACAAGCTGGTCAATAAGGGAACAATGGTATAACATGGCTAGGATTATTGGAGAGAAGAAGGTGGGAGGCCTGCCTGAAATGGATGTGTAGGGAGGTGCAAGTAGCAAAATGCTGTTAATTTATGAGATTGGGGTAGTGACTGCAAGATACACACTTGCTCTCCTGGTTGGACACACATACACACACACATACACACACACACACACACACACACACACACACACACACACACACACACACTTGACTGTAGTGAGAACAGAACTCTACCTAAGTACACAGACTACATAACACAGTAATTTATGCAAGCATCACACCACAAGTCTGACTTTTACATAGTTGTAGGTTCACTTAAGGAAGATGAAATCAGCAGGCCATGTGGGGAACAGGTTGTGAGGCCTGCATAGATACATAGATTCATAGGTTCATATGAGGCCAGTAGCCTAAGTGCAGAGTGTGTCCTAGGTGTGTAGAAGTCTAGCTTTGTAAGAATACAAGTGCCCTTCTTGAGCATAGATGGATATTTGGATTTAGCAGACCAAGGTTGCCAGCACCACTGACTGGCCCTGTCCATGAGGGAGCACCTGACATTATATATTACACTTTGCAGTGTGGTAGATATATGTGGGTATAAAATATTGAGCCTCCAGGGTTGTACTGGTTGTGGGGCGGGAGTGGACAAGACATGTATGTATTGTCAATATATGACATATACTTAGAATGTGCTTTGAATTTCTAATGTTTCCACATGTACGTTTATGTCATACAAAGGAAATGGACAATAAACACTAATAAGAAAGCACCACATATACAGTTCCATATTGCAGTGAGCAGTGGATTTGTGTGCTGCATAACAAAATGTCCACGAATGCAAGTTAGACATATTTGCACATTGCTAAGTGGTGCCCAAACACTATCAGCATTGCTAACGTCCATAAAAATAATACTGTATGGCATATAGTGCATTCAAACCCAGGACCATGTCGATGCCAGTCCTACACATACACCTGTTACCACAAGAATGTTGAGGGAGCAGTTGCATGTGTTGCACTTCATTGCTGTAAACTGCAATGTCATAACAATAAAAAAAAGATTGTACACTTTGTACTAGAACCCAGAACCATCTGTAATCCAGGACTGGTTTTCATGCTAGCCAAGGACATCAAATGCATCCAGTTACTATTTTTTGCCACCTGCTTCATAGGTGGTCCACCACTCTTCACCAAAACCTCATAAACACAGCCATTACCCGCTTATGGTATTTGTGTTCTTTGGCACATCACATAAAAAGTGCAATGAAAAATGAGAAGAATAAGACAGAAAACCTTAGTAATGGACACATATGAGTAAAATAAGTGCCTGCTGTCACATGTTAAGGTGCATTCTGTACAAATCCATCATCATTTACTTCATTACTGCACCAAGTTAAGATATACAAGTATATGCCATAATATTATTACAGAATACATTCTAGGTTCAGGACTTACCTTGGAAATGCAGTAGTTGAGACAATTTTATTTCAGGCCTAGAATTTCCTTGTGTCTTCTCCCATGGGATGGAAGTATGCAGGAAAAAACTGAATGCAGGCTACACGGGTGCCTTAGAGATTGTTGAATAGTTCTACCATACCAAAATCACCTACTTATGCTTTAATTAGTAGCTATGAAAAACATCTGCTACTTTACTGAATATATGAACTCTGTTAGTGCCCATTGGGTCATGATGGGCATGTACACACTACTGAGTACACCAGCTCTGCACACACCAATTCTGAAATAAAGTGAATACAAGGGAACTTATTACTTTTGTCCTTGCCTGTTATATTGAGCAAACATGCAGTTTAATAAGTAGAGGGAAGGTTGCAGACCCTGTAGTAGAACCCAGAACCTTCTACACTGTAGCCTTACACATACACATGCTGCCACAGGAATAGTTATGTACTATGCAGTGAGAAAGCAGCCATTCATTCCTCCATTTCCCATGGCTGTGCTAAGTGCTAAATCAATCAATCAAGGATGAAAATTAAAAAAATAAATTTTAATGTAATGCAGAGAGATAAGATACATTTTATCAAACAATAAAGTAGATGATGGTGGCTAAGGTGTCAAAAATACTGATACCACCAACTTCAGGACTTTTGCCATCCGTTCCCCTCTTTCTAAAATACTAGAAAAAAACAATACAAACACAACTCATGGCACACCTAACAATAAACAGTCTCCTCTCCCCTACCCAACACGGCTTCTGCCCTGGCCACTGCACCATAACTGCCCTTCTTTCCTTTCTTGAAACCATAAACCTCAAATGTGACTCAGGCAAGTTCATATCCACACTATTCCTAGAGCTGTCAAAGGCCTTTGACACCAACTCACACACCCTACTTTTATCCCAACTCTAAACCCTACACCTCTCTCCCACCACCATCGCCTGGTTTTCCAGCTACTTGTCCAACTGCCAGCAAGATGCCCAATAGAAAACTTTAACCTCCCCCTTCCTTCCCAAACCCACAGGTGTCTCACAAGGTTCTGTTCATGGCCCTCTTCTCTTCAACAATATTCATTAACAACTTTCACCACTCCATCCCAGACTCATATATCTTCCAAAATGCAGATGACTCAACAATCATCTGCTCATCCTTCTCCCCTTCCGAGCTCCTAGCCAAAACCTAACTAGCCTTTTCCAAAACAGAAACATGGATACAGTCTAACCTTCTGGCACTAAATGCAAATAAAACCAAACTAATGTTTTTTTTACCCCTAAATAAAAACTCCATTGACAAATCCACATTCACCATACAGAGTCAAAACAACACCCTCTTTGACATTTTTCCCAACACCAAGCTTCTTGGCATCATTATTGATGAAGAACTAAAATTTGACACACGCATTCACTCCACAATCAAGAAAGTCCATCAAAAGTTAGGTCTCCTCTACAGGCACAACTGCTTCCTAAGTCTCTCTACCCATCAAACTCTTGCAGCTACCTTCCTACCCCCCTCCCTTATATACGGTGCCCCTCTTTTCAACAATCTCCATCTTGGCCTTTGGTCCAAACTTGAATCCCTGCTACCACAAGGTCTCCAAATTTGCAACCAATTAAACAAAAAACTCATCCCACCACTGCCACTCTCTCCTCACCCTCAAATGGCTTGAACTACCCAACTACCTCAGTTGCCTACAACTCACCATTGGCCACAAGCTCATCTTTAAACCTGCCAACTGCCCAGCTCTCGCTACTTCCTTAAAACCTTACATTCCTAACGGCTCACTCAGATCCAAAACCCACAATCTCCTTCAGGTCCACAAACCTGTACAACCTCCTGGCCATCTACTGCTGTCCCACTCCTTAGCTAAACAGTGGAACTCTCTCCCGACACACCTACGCAACCTAGCTAACCATACAAATTTCAAATATCAGTTAATGTTTCATCTTTCTTCAAAATGGGAATGCCCTTGCCACACTCCAACTTAACC
>NC_056731.1:1074888303-1074945803 GCF_019279795.1 Protopterus annectens
AGAGCAATCATTTTATATGAAGCTAAAATTAAAAAAAAATAAATAAATAAAACTAATGTTGTACCCCTCCCCCACACACCACCTGCTATTTATAAAATACAACCCTGAGATCACGCAACAGCGTGGTATGGGAAAATTCCCTGATTCCATTGCACTGCAATCTTATGCAGAATTCTACTAAGACATTAGTCTCCACTTCACCTCAGTCACCATCTTACTTCACAGTGCAGAACCCATGGTCACTACACTAAATTCTGACACAGATATTGCAGTAGTTCTGCCACAAGGCCCAACTCCTGAATGTTTTCCCTGAGGACATTGTCACTGTGTAATATAAGTAAAATAAACATGAAGAGCCTTACTGTGTATTAACTCCAACTAGTCAAATATGTGCCTGTCATGTGCTGGAATGTTGGCCACTGTCACTTGTCTTGACAAACAGATTACAGTATATATGCCAGTTACTTATTCTCTCTAGCTTCCTGATTTCTGTATTCAGTAAATGAAAGAAAATCTGTTCTACTTAGCCCTTCTGTGTTAATTCCTTTGCACTGGCTTAACTGATTGCTTTCTTTAATATTTGACCTGAATGTGAGAAACTTGCTACCCTCCCCTTTTACTCCATCATTATACTTCCCACATACACATTTCCCCTGTGACAACCATTCCTAACCTACCCCAAATAACCCTACTACTATCATACTAACTGTTTTTTTTCTTTACCACTTCCCAGATTCCATTTAACATTTAGCATCCTTCCCAACAACCTTTCTCCCTCTTATTGCTTTGCTCTCTATCCATTCATACACAGTCCTCTTGCCAACAGTATCTGTCCATTATTCCACATTTCTTCTACTTTCCCCAAATAGCCCTAACTACTTCCTATTTTATCTACTTCCTCATAGTCTTTCCTTTCAAACCCATCAATTTCTCACATTTCAGAATCATATGAGAAGTCACCAAGACAAGCTAGCTCTCTTTCTTCATAGAAAATATTTCCTTTCTACCTATCTTCTCCTACCTTTTGGAGTCCAACACCACTAAATATCCTACTGCCCTGCAAGTTCTTACTTATTTCTTGATTCCTACTTCCACACTACCTGTCATCAATAAAAGACAGATCTCTTTACTTAATCATGCTGCTCCTCAACTTATCCTCTTTCCTTTTCTGTATGTTCACCCATGTTTCATCCTTCAATGACTCAGAAATAACTTTCAAAATCTCTTCCGCTCTGCTCAACCACCTATTCATACTTCCACCCTAAACTCTTCAGACTGCACTTTACCTATTTAGTGACACATCTTACCTTTACCCCAAATATAGATTGAGTAACTCCATTTCAACTCAAATCAAATAAAATTAAGAAGGAAATACTCTCAAAAAACAAGAATCAATAATACCTTAATATACTAAATCCTCCTAGAAGGAGACATTCGCTCTTATCCTGGCCCTACCCATCACAAACATCAAGATTATACTCTTCCACAAACTACTGTAACCCCACAACAATCATACCCGAACCGCACAAATCTAACTTTTGCCAACATAAATATTAGAAGCATAAGAAATAAAACTACTGAACTTCATGCCTGGATTACCATCACAAACCTGATATTCTAACTAAAACTAAAATTGAAACTTGGCTTATACCAGCATAAACAATTCTGGAAGTACATTCTCTCAGCTATAATATCACCTGTAATGACTTTATACAGAAAAAAGGTGGTGGCTTTTCTTTAATATTTCTTACTAACTACCGCATTTCCTCCTACAACAAACCAGTACCAAAATTCAATTCCACAGAGCATCTTTACTTTCCTGAAAATAAACAAATATAAACAAATATGTATTACTGTCCTCTACATACTTCCTGAGGACATTACAGCTACACTAGAAGATATTCTACATTGGATATCCATATAAACAGTTTCACACAATAATCAATAGCCCCACACATTATAGCAAGACATCAAATTCCTTTTTAGACTGGATCCTAATGTCAGACCTTAACTCATTACAGCCGAGTGACGTCTCCAGGCGTTTCTGCAGTTACCACCTACTGTGCCTTTAGGTGTCAAATATCGCCTGTTCATATTTGCATTAATAATTCCAAAGCCATGTTACATACAAAGTATCAGAAAATTTTATCTTGAAGCATACATGATGGCAAACAAAATTGTATTGATATATGACCTCTGTCAATGGGTATTTGTTAAAAATGTAAGGTGATAACTTCATTTTTTAAATGCTGAAGCCACGTTCACTGGGAGTTAAAGGTACACACTAAAAAGAGCTCTCCTGGAGGGAATGAGTTCACCAGCTCAGTGATAGTCTCCTAATCTATACAACCAGACATCTCACACATCAACTTAAACAACATATTTATAAAATACACAACATGTCCAAGTTTAACCAGAAATAGTTAATACTACCCTATTGTCTGTTAACTAGAATATCATAAAAATTCTCCCCTTTGATAATGCTTACATGAATTCAATACAACTTTCCTAAATATCATAAATAATCTTACACCTCATAGAAGGTTAACTAAAAACAAATAATGAAATGTGGCTGTCCAAAAAAGAGTAGAATGCTAAAGCTGTATAGAGAAAATATGTGGAAATAATGGAAAAAATATAAAACACAATATCTCAAAGACTTCAGAAGGCTCTGCAACCATGCAGAAAAGCAAATAAATGAAGACAAAACCTATACTATAGCAACTTCCAGAATAATAGAAAGTACAAACGTAAAAAGTTCTAGTCAGCTAGTACAGAAATATTACATCCCTGTTAAAAATTCAACCTTAATCCCTCCCCAATAACTCACCACTTAAAACTGCAATAGAATTTATCTGTTGTATCATAGATGGTATAGCGTCCCTAACCCAGGATTCCCAACATCTAATCCCAAACTTGCCCAACAGTCACAAATCACTTCATCCACCTTCACCTTCAAACCTGTGCCCACTTGCTATATAAAGCTACTCAAGCAAATTCAAACCATGATCTAATTCAGCTGATGACCCTCCAAGTGAGTACCTTAAAATAGCAACTAGTATCATAACCTATCTTATCACAATCCTTATAAATAGGTCAGTCTAGGAAACCTACATTCCCTTGCTCTGCAAAAAAAAAAAAAACACTCATTATCCCACTGCACAAAGGAGGAAATTGAACAGACACTACTAACTTTAGATCTATAGCAATTTTATCCAAGATACTTGAAAAATGTAATCAAAAACAATTGCTAAATTATCTCCAGCAGGAAGAACTCCTGTCCTCTACACAACATTATTTCCATCTCTCCCACAGTACAAACACTGTACTTACCTTTATTGATACTGTCAAAAAAGCTAGTGATCATGACAAAGTAGTCTCCTCCTTAATTCTACTATTGTCTAAAGCTTTCAACATAGTCACAGCAAACTTCCACTTCAAATGTCCTCACTATGTTTATCTGAGCCCACCCTTCTTTGGTTCAAAAACTACTTGCCCAATAGGCAACAGTCAGTAAAATTCCACTGCACCTTCTTTCCATAACTCCAAGTCATCAACAATGTATCACAATGCTCTATCCCTGATCACCTCCTCTTTAACATCCTTACTAACACCTTCCACAAATCCACACAGCAGGCTTGCCTAATATAATATGCAGATAACTCTGCACTCATATGCATAAATAAAAGCTTGGCACATATCCACAAAACTTATTTGAAAAGCTTTAACAGACACTAAAACATGGCTTTGTAAGTCACAATTCATGCTAACCCCCCCTCAAGAAACACTACTTTTTCCCCAAATCCCTCTCTCATGAAAAGAAAAAATTAAATCCTCTCTGAATAATACAACCATTAGTCCCTTCTCAAAGCAAATTATTAGTTTTGATTATGGATTATAAGCTTAAATTTGAGCTGCTTACACAAAATTGCATAAAAACTCGTAAAAAACTAGGGATGCTTTACAGAGCCTAAAAGATTTTCACCAATGCAACTAATAGCACACTTGCCACTACTTACCTCCTCTCCTCATTACATTATGGTCTTCCCATCCTTACTTACATCCAGGCGTCACAAAAATCAAAACTTGAACAATTCAATAATAAAGCGGCTACATTTGTTGCAAATACCCCTTTCAGAGCCCACCACCATATAGCACTAAAATGCCTAAATTGGTTAGAACTACCACATCAACTAACATAAACACAGCTTCTTACCACCAAAAAATTACCCATCATCTATCTGCTTGTCCAGCACTTAGTATCATTTTACACAACTATGTTTTAAGGAAATCTGACTGTAGAAGGCTGAGGGTGCTACCTTTTCATTTTATTATGTGAATGAGCACTATATTTGACATACTTTGGCCTCCAGAGGTTTTATATGACTTACACTGATGGAGGCATGAGCCGTTTGGTCATGTACTTACTGACACACTATTCCTCACATCCTCTGTGACATGTGTGGGATTTGTTTATGCTAACAGTTCCTGGAGTGTTTTGACTTTCTGCTGATTTGTTTCTATCCACATCCCTGTTGAACATTTTTCAAAATTCTTGCTGAATCTAAGAGGGAAACTAATTAAATGCTGTGCAGTTGGATCAGCAACTAGTGGCTATGGCCACTGTATTTGGTATTGTCAGTACTGTAACTGCTGTCGGAAAGCTAAGTAAGGGGGTGATACTGTGTCATACTTGGTGGCTTTTGAAAGACACAATACAAACAAAAACCATGAGCCAATATGCTTTCTTCCCAGTTAAATCAGTGAAGCATTCAAAACATATATAGACATGAGAAGACTGATTATACTATTAGAAGCTTAAAATTAATTTTAGTAATACAAACTAGTCAGCCATTAAAAAAAATTTTACATTCTGGTCAAACTTCTTAATTGTTTGCAAACTTTAATAGCTCAGATGCTTGCCTTAAAGCATATCTTAAAGTTGTGGTTAGAAACTGACTAACACTAAAATGAAGCTTTTAAAAATTCAAGCAGTGGACATAAAAGGGCTTACCTATTAATACAAGATAATGGATGTTGGGAAGTGATGTCATGAATTTGTTACTTAATAACTCATTTTGTAAAGATATATATATTTGCTTTTAAATCTGCAATAAGTAAATAACTAACAAAATAAATAAGTGAACAAATAAATAAATCAATACATACATAAGTAAACAAATAAACACATACATAAATAAGTAAACAGATAAACAAATACATAAATAAATAAATAAATGCATACATACATACATAAATCAGTACATACATAAGTAAACAAATAAATACATAAACAAATAAGTAAACAGATAAATACATAAATAAATAAACAAATAAATGCATACATACACAAATAAATAAATAAATGCATACATAATATGCAATATCCTGTGGAACAACAACTAGCAACTGTATGATTAGTTTCAGATGTGGTGGAAGGAGGTCACTTAGCTAGATTGTGTTCTACTAATACTGAAGTGAAAAACTGAATTAGGAATATGAAGGAGAATGCTAGAGGAACAGTGATAAATTAAAAGAATGCAAAAGCAGAAATGTAACAGATAAGCATGCTGCAAATGAAACTGTTCCTATGGAGTGCTATTAGACTGAAGCAAGGGATATTGAATTAGCATTTTGTAGCTGCATTATTACAAAGCTTGAAATGGGTACTATATTTTACGAAAGTAGAGACATTTAAGCAATATTGGACTGCCAAAGCATGTCTGCCATTGTCAGTTATTCTTATTTGTTTAAAAGAAAAATAACTAACAAACAAAAAAGTGAAAAAGATATATGTTCATGGTGGCAAAAAGAATGTGGCCTCACATATGCAAAAATTCAAACAGTTCTGGTAAACTATTGCTTTCTGCAGATCATTGACAAAGGATCCCATGATAAACGATTTCCCCCATTTTAAGTCACTGTAGAAAATGTGGTGGATGGATCTCCTGTAGACACTGTATAACAGGCCAATACACCCGTTATTAAAGTAGAAAAACAATGAATTGATATGTCCATTCAGTAGAAGAATAATTGGGGGGGGCAGTGATCTTCTTATAGTGGATCAGTATTAAACTCTTGATAAAAAACTCAGCAATTAAGTTAGAAATGTTGTTAGAATCTGTTTGAGACTAAATGGCTAACAGGGATCCCCATTGTTACCAGAAACCTGCACCAATGATGGGACAAGAAAATCTAATATGGGAAAATATGTCAGTATAAGGACTGAAGGTTATTTGATACAAAACAGAATTAAAATATCAGGTCAAGACAAATGTCTGCAGAATACCTTTAGAAACATTTAATATAGAAGCAGAGAGGGCAAAAAAGAAGAAACACATTTATATTCTCAGAGCAAAAGAATGGTAGTAAGTATTAAAAGGTAACTAGGCAGGGAATACAACACTGGAAAATATTTCTATCCAATTAGAATAAAAGGGAAGTCTCCAGAAGCTTGTTGAGTTAGTAGAAAAGTTAAAGCAGAATGATTTTTTTGTCCAGAATTGCCCTTTTTTAGTGAAAGACATAGACGTAGCAGTGGTCATTTTTAAGAGATGGAGCTATAAGTTCCAACTCAAGACAAGCTACTGAAAAAAGTAATTCTGAGCAGGTAGACTTAGAGGTAGGCCACATAAACTTTAAAAAAAGCATAATGGGAAGTTAAAACTTTAAGTAGGCCAGTAGGCAGTGTGAATATAAGCAAGATTGTAGGAAAAGATAGGAAATAAGATGTTTCTGATTATTTCTTAGCCATAACTCTAGATTAAAATATGATGCCATATATAAAGTAAAGCTAGAAAGGAATTCCTGTGATAATTTTAAAACTTTACAAGATACAAATAATGACATTTACACAAAGTCACTTGACAGCAGAACACCTAGAGATGGATAACACCAAATTGTTTCCAGATTTTATTTGCCAGGTATGCAGAAAACACAGAGAATGTTTTGCTGCTTTTCTAGAACATCAGTAAACTTCAATCTTTCCTAGACATGAGTCCATGCATGCCAATGCCTACTACAGAGGTACCTTTTGCATACATTACTATGGCTAGTATAGTGCTACTCATAAAATAAAGGAAAGGGTATAATTATATGCTAATAATAACTGACTATGGAACAAGGTTTCCAGAAGCAGTACCATTATGCATGATACAGATATTGCCATGGAACTAATTCCTTTATTATTTAGAATAGATAACCCTAAGGAGATACTTACTGATCTTATCATACCTTTATGTCAAGGGCGTTGCATCAGTTGTACCAATGCTTTAAATGTAAGGAAGTAAAACACAAGAATTACATCCATAGAGTGAGCACATGATCAAGGCTGGCTGCAGTGACCCTAGATTTGCAAGTTCTTGCTTGAGGGTCCTGTGTGAGTCTCAACATGTGTGATAAAATACCTCTAAAAACTTTAAACTTAGTATAAGGTGCTTAAATTGCCACTTATATTTTGAGAAAACCCAGGAGCTAGTTAACCTTTTTCGTTTTATTCCATGAATAAATGGTTATTTTTTAAAGCTTCAGTTTCCAGTAGTTTTTTACAAGACAACTGCTAACATTATTTATAGCCACAAATTGACTGTGGCCTCTTATATTTCTCTTTTAATCAGCTCATAAATAATAACAAATTGCATACTGTCAACAAATTTTGCAGGTATAGCAATTTTCTCTCTGTTGGAAAAAAAAACACTGCACAGCTGTTACAAGAGTCAAATAACAAAACTAAGAAAAGATTAAGATCCATTCAAAACCCTCTGCTCATTTGCAGGCATTGTTCCTTCAAGAGTCCACTGCCAAACTCTTGCAAGCAAACTAAACTTCAATTTCACACAACAATTTACACAAATGTAGCACAACAGTGCTGCTGTTCTTAAATTACCTTGAGTTGACCTAGCAATAAGAAAAAAAGTCTTCTGTGTTATAAAAACTAATCTACTAAATCATTAGTGAACAATCTAAGGCATCTATTTAAGCATGTGGCTTCTAAATTAACTTTAATGTTGCATACTTCCAATGAGTCCAGTAGTAAATGAACTTCCCACACTAGCAGAAAAACTGATGTTTCGTGTATTTATACCTACACATATACACATACATGCAAGTATACGTATATATACATGCGCATGCACACACGGGTCTACTTTTAAAACTTTAAGTTTCAAAACTTTGAATTTCTTATGGTCGAGACCATAAGATCAACGTGTAGAAACGTTGAAACTTTGGAAAAAAAAATACAATTTTTTTTTTTACATTCTTGCAGGGGACAAGCCTCCTGCACCCCAACACCCCCTGATAATTAAATATACCAACTCTGATCTCCCACTACAGTGATTAAAACAGTAAATTTACCTTTCTGTGCTGTACAGCAATCTTCATTTAAACAGTTTGAAGTTTCAAAACTTTGATCTTATGGTCTCGACCATAAGAAATTTGAAGTTTTGCAACTTCAAGCTTTAAAAGTGGACCCATGCATGCATATATAATAGATACACACACACACACACACACACACACACACACACACACACACACACACACACACACACACACACACCTATTTGCTGTTTATTAAAGAGACATGTACATGTTCCGTCTCCTTTTCACTGGCTATCTCTTTATATGTAAATTTATCTATCTATCTATCTATCTATCTATCTATCTATCTATCTATCTATCTATCTATCTATCTGTCTATCCATCTATCTATCTATCTATCTATCTATCTATCTATCTATCTATCTATCTATATGTATGATGGTCATTCTGTAAAAGAGCAATTTGCTCAATTTCTTCTTAACAGTGTTTATTTGCTTAAGTATATAAAACACCTTCTTTCTTTCTGCATTTTATGTTACATGGATGAAAAGTGGGTTTGTAAGAGAGCATGTGTGAGTGTTTGCGTCTAGGTTTAGAATAAGGGTAAGGGAGATGATAGATTTCTTGGTGTATTTTGCAAGTGTTAGCTAGTGAGGGCTAGTGGAAGGATTAGGTTAAGAGATAATTTTAATGATGTGCTTGTCTGATGTGTTTCCTGTTTAGGGCTAGGGTAAGGATTTGGATAGGGGTAAGATGTAATGTTGTACGGACCTGTGGTGCATGTCTGTGCATCTGATTGTGCTGTGTAGTGGTTCAGTTAGGGAAAGGTATTCTGTAAATTAATGTGTAGGGTTAGGGTTACAGTCAGTGGCCAGGGCAGGGTTTGGGTTAGCATACATAAGTAACGTGAGTCAGAGAGTAAAGCCACCCCTGTCTACCTTACTTGTGCATGCTAACCCTAATCCTGTTCCTGCCATATCCCTAAACCTAACCATACGCACTAATTTACATTCTATTTCCTTAACCATATCACTATTCAGACAGATTTCATAGGATGTCATCATTAACGTAAGAGTTTTAGTGTTCATTAAGGGTTATCATGTGTTTAATTTTTAGAATGTTTTTTTTTTTCTGTATACTCCATGATTAGTCTGGTAAGGCTCGGGTACAGAAGAACAAAGACTTATTTTGCCCTAAATGCCATATCCTTTTTTATAAGTTGCGAAATATAGAATGATTTCCTTACTACTGTACACACATGATGGTCAAAAACCAAGTTACTATCTACTTATTTTCCCAAATCCTTGACCATTGGGTCTACTCTTATTTGTTATTTCTAGGGGTATCTGGCTTTCTAAAGAACACTATTATGCATTTCTTGTCATTGAGTTCTACACTGTGGCTCTGTCACCAGTTATTAGTCTGTGTCAGGTCATCTTGGATGGTATTCATATCATTGGGGGATTCAATGATTGTGCCTAGTTTGCAAATATCTGAAAACTTGATCTGCCAGAGGTCCATGACAATGGCCTTTTCTTCAGAGAAGTAAATGCCAAAAAGGAGTGTCACTGCACAAGAATGTTGACAGACTCTGCTAATGACTGCCCTTGTAGAACTACACTCCCATATCCTAACTTCCTGGGTACTGTCTGTGAGCTAGCTTGCTATTCAGTGGATGGCAGAGAGGTATATACCTAATTTCATGAGATTGTCTACAATGCCCACGTTCGGTATTGTATCAAAAGCTTTGGTCAGGTAAAGGTAGGCAGTATTTATCATTCTGCTGTCATCCATTGCTTTGAAGGGTGAATAGGTATGACATGCCATTGGACAAAACAAACTGGATCCAGTGTCTGAAGGTTTCCTATGTCATTGTTTACCATCCCCATGATAATTCATTCAAGGGCTTTGCATATGATACTAGTCAGACTTATGGGTCTGCAGCTAGTAGGTCTGTAGATGGCTATTCCTACTGCAAAGGGTTGGCAGCTGTAGTAATTCACTTTCATTGCACACAATGTGGGGGGACGTGCCCTCCACATCCCCCTTAACTATATATACTAACACCAGGATTGCACTACAGTGGGGAAAAGGGAACGTACCTTTTACTTGCCTTACAGTACTCTACACAGTACCATATATACTACATTCAGTTCAGTGAAATGAGTTTTCAGTAATTTGTGTTTTCAGCTATTTGGTTGGGGTGAAATGAAATTCAGTGAAATTAGATTAAACTAAACAAAGTAGACTCATATATATATATATATATATATATATATATATATATATATATATATATATATATAAATATATATTTATATATATATCTGTACCCCTCCTCACACACACACACACACACACACACACACACATTTTATATATAATGTATTGTTGAGACAGGTATGTGGTGTTGGATGTGTGAGAGTGTTTTTGAGTGCATTTGTGAGTTAGGATCAGAGTCGCAGATGAGTAAAGTATAGATGTTGTATATTTGTGTATGTACTTGTATATTTTATGGTTAGGTTCAGGGATATTTAGGGTGATAGATATAGTGTTTGTGTGTTTTTGTGAATGCGTGTGCTTCTGAGTGTGTCTTCCGTAGTGGCAGTGTTACAGGAAGGTTGTTAAGAAGGTAAGGGTTAGGGATGATGGAAGGGGCAACGTTAGGGTTAGCACCCATTACTAAGGAGTTGCAGTTGGAGGGGTGGAGCATATTAGTGTCTGAATAACAGGCTACAGCTAAACAGTAGGAATTGTGTAAATGAAGTCTTCAGACAGTTGTTGAGCATGAAGCAAAGCAGTAGCTTTACCTGATAATGCAATATTTTTGGAGTTCAGCAATCCCATTTGGGACTAAGCTCAGGTGAAGATTTCTTTCATTGTTGATGAGCTAAAAAGAAGACCTACCAGGTCTAACAGCTGGGACAGCTTGGTTTAATAGCAGAGCTGTATAAAATGCAACTTTTCTTTGAAGATAGCCAAGGAACTGATTGTTTTGTTTGCTGAAGGCAAGGTGAAGTATAGTTTCTGTTTTTATGTTTGGACTTATGTAGAGAGATAGACAGACAGATAGCTAGACAGCTAGATAGATACATACATAGATGGATGGAGATGGATAATGTTCCCTACAGATTGTTGATAGCTTATTCTCTGTGCATCACTTGCCCAAGTTACAAGATGCTAAGGATCAAAAAACAGAGGATGTCTTGCATCTGAGTGTGGTTTCTATATACAAATAACTATTATGCTGTAAGACTTCTCCATCATTTTTGTGTGGCCATATAGATGTTATACATAGGATTGGGGTGTGAGGGTATTTCCCCTCATGAGGGTGCAAGGAAATTTGCCCATCTGCAGATATTTTACATTTTGTGTTTTCACTCTTGAGTGTTTTGGGCATTTGGGCTTGGCAATGTGTTTTGTTAAGTTTAGTCATTCCAGGTTTTATGGCAGAACCACATACATTTAGAATAATGCCTTAGCATTTATTTATTTATTTATTTACATTTATTAACTGGGAAATTCCGACTGGACACAGGTCCTTTTTCAGTGGAGGCCCAGGGAGAAATGCTCCACAGAAAGACATGGTAGATGTTAAACAATAACAATCAAGGTATTTATACAGTAAAGGTGATCATGACATGGAGAAATTCAGGAGCAAATTAGGTGCAATTGAGTAGTAGGCTCTAATTACAGCATTGAGAAAGAAGTAAAACACAGTGCTACAAATTATCTAAACAGTAACTAGATAACAATAATAACAGACTAAATGAATAACTAAATCCTGGAAGGATTAATAAGCAGTGAGGAATCTTCAGCTCAGTTTTATAGTGATAGAGGGGATACTCCATCTAAATCTGGGAAAGGAGGATTTATTAGACAGGGTTTGGACTAGGACAAAGCCAGTGAGAACTTAGGTGAGATTTAAGTGCAATATTGAAAAGAATGCAGGAAGGATGGGTAGTTATGGTAGTGGGAAGGTTGTTCCAAAGCTTGGATATAGCGCAGGAAAATAGTGCTTCACCTGCTGAGTTTCTGGCTTTGGTGACCTGGAGTAGATTTTTGTTTCTGGAGCGTAGTGGTCTGGAAGAGTGGTAGGGTTGGAGAATTGTATGGACCGATGGGATTCGGAGAGGGTGTTTTACTAGTTTATGAGCAAAGGTGAGTTGAGTTTGGTGTAGGAGTTGTGGGAGTTCAAGCCATATCCCTTTAACACAGTACTTTTGCATGAGGGTTCAGGGAAGAATGAAGGAAGCTTAGGATACAAGTGTTATTGTTATAGAAAAAGCCTAAACATTTTATAGAGTAAAAGATTCTAGGACAACTGAAATTATGACTGACAGTGAAAGTTACCATTTTTAACATTATAAAAGAAAATAAATGTAAGACAAGCAAACTTGTGAACATAAAACATTTTCATTCTGACATCATGAGTTCATGTGGAGCATATTTTTTCCCAACAAGTCTCATCACAGCTGCAGACGGATCTACTCCTTGGTCAATTATTCCCATTTCTAGAGATTCTTTCTTCCACCTCCTTCTACCTTCTATTTCTCTGCAAAGATCGCAAAAACATTTAGAGAATTTGTTTCTTTTTGTTGCAAGTTGGTACAACCTTGAAGGGACAATATGATCATGGGTAATGTGGTAGAACCCCAACATTGGGGTTCAGGGAATGTTGCCTCCCTGAAGAGTTTCACTTTACACTGAGGTTTTGCAGCACTTCATTCCAGTGGTCATATGGTGCAGTGGAAACATAGGTCAGTAGACCATGAATCATTAAGTTCCTTTTCATTATTCCAATACAGTAACTCAAAACTTCTGGCAGTAGTCCACCAACCATGCATGTGCAATGTTCATGGTAAGTAGAAAAATGCAGCAATAATGCAATGATCTAGTTTGGAGGTACAGAGATGGGCCATCTGTTTTCAGCTAATAGTGCTTTTCCATCTAACAGTGACCTGCAAAATGCATTTGAATGGGTCAGTGCTAGCCTGTGAAGTGGCTTGAAAGTAAATCAGCATCTCCAATGCTGAGGCCATGGCATTCCTCTTTAAGTGAGGACTGTTGCCTTCAGGAAAAAGTGAAACTTCTGCTTTTAGGAAGGACATTTATTACCTTTTCATGAGTGATGGCAGGGGTAAAGGGTGATGCTGACAACAGACTGGAGCAGAAGATGCTACTTAGCAGGTACTTTACTGATTTATCCTGAAGAGCAGGAATTTTGTCTTCATAGAAAACACAGTTGATTAGCCCCTGCTTTTGTGCACATACCCAAATTTGGCTAGCATCCATGTGCAAAGACCAAAAGAATGATAGTACTGCTTCAAGAAATATAGATGAAGTTTTTTTTTTTTTTTTAGATCACCGAGATTGCTATTCTTGACAGACTGAGGGTCCCGTTAATATGAGCTAGTCTAGACGTAAAGTGATTTATTTTTAACATGAGCAGAAGCCTATTATTTTTCTGCACATCCCACAATAATGGCTGATCAGTCTGCATGGAAATATAGAAGGATAATGTGATATCTACAGCCTAGGTGATGGAAGGTCAGTTAATGACTTTGGGAGCTAATGCACTGTCAGGGAAGGATCTGCATGACCATCCTAGGAGGGATTAAGGAGGGGCACCCAAACACAGCACGTGTTTTTCATTGAACAGTGTGCTGTGTGTCTCTTTGCTATAAGAGGAGGGAGGTCTTATCACTTCCTTATCTGATATTTAATAGCCTAGAGGTATTTCTCTGTACTTTAAGTGCTAGCCACAAAGTTTGAGAAATCATTTTATGCTCAACTTCTGAGAGACTTGCTTGACTACAAATATCTGCATTAGAAGCTGAAGTTAAGTGAAACTTGCAGTAGTGTATTTTAGTCTTCTGTTAAGTACAAACTTGCAGTTTTAAAAGTACTGCATTTTCATTTTTTCTGTTTCCTAATTGTATGTTTCATTGAACAGTGTGCTGTGTGTCTCTCTGCAGTTAGTTCCCTACTCACCCTCCCTGTTCTTGTGTTGGTATTAGTGTTGGTGACTCTGGAATTGCCCGTCCCTTCTGTAAGTCTGTATTAGAACACTCCTCCTGAGTCCATCTCATTTGCTCACTTAACTGACTACAGTGAGATCATATTCCGAGTCTAGTGTTCACTCTACTTAATACAGAGAGAAGATTTGAGAAGGCCAACCCACTTAGGTTCTTCCTTCCTCTCTCCTTGCACATAAAACAAAAAGAATTGCACTTTATTCATCTGCTTTTACTGTATTTGTGTTTCTTCCTACTTTATTACTAGGGGCATTGACTACAATTCTGATCTGTGATATATAACAATAAGTATCCTTTTCTGTGCATTTAAAGTGTTTTCCTGATTGTATGTGCTTTATTTTCCTGAAAAACAATATACTTGTTTCCAGCCTTTCTAAGCTAATATAGTCCAGTTTTCAGGTTAGTGCTGAATTCAGGGCTGTGTTACAAATCTCTGTGTTTGCCCATACCTTACTTGGATAGAAGGAAGTTTCTCTGTTCACCTGTGAGAGAGGGGAGCTTTGAGCAGCCTACCTGTCCCTGGAGGAGTGGTTTCAACCCAGAAATTAGTAGTTTATTGGCCATTTTGGGCTAATTTCTATCTCTTTTATTTCCCTGCTTTAAATACCGCATTTGCCCAGTTTTGCATGCTGGGCAGCGCCGGTTAGCTAGGGTAAAACTATTCCCGGCTCCACAGTCTCCCCTTCAATTTTTTTCTTTGGAACTACACAAACTTTCAACTTAAGCACTCAAGCCATTCATTTCTCAGCCCAACACTTGCTCAAAATTCATAGCAAGCACTTATAAACCCTAGCAATAGACCGTCCTGTACTGTACAGAAAGACAAGGCTCTCTATTCGACCTTACCAGCCATTCAGTAAAACAGTTCACTGTACCTATCCAGGCATGTCCAAAGGGCAGTTTCAGGTGTACTCTCCAGTCCAACTGGTGAATCTGGGCATTTTGAAGCAATGTTACAACTGCCTCATGTACACAGACAACCCTCTCCTCCTACCACCAAACACTAATACATGCGAGAGATGCAATTATACAGCCAAACTGGAGGCTAAGCTCTCTCAACCCAAGACTGGAGAAGGGAAATACTTGCATCACACCACCAGTCTCACATAGACTCATTAAACCAGCACTGGCAAAAACACACATAAATACATGAAAACATACTCGAAGGCACTAAATAAAAATCTACAAAACGAACAGAGACCTCCAAAGCAAACATCCAAGCAACCTCCACCCCCCAACACAAATCATGAAACACATACTTCACAAAATCAGTGTGCCATGCAATCACAGCCCTTAAGGCAAAATGACATATCCAACATACTAGTAATAGGTAAATCTATAGTCTGGCACACTGACGTCCCACTCACTAGGCTGAATAAGGAGAAGGTTACTGTTAGCTGCCTGTCGGGTGCCAGGATCCACCACATAACACAAGCACTCAGGTCACTCCTGAATAAGTACAAATATGACTCTGTCACTGTCCATGTTGGTGTGAATGACCTGAGCCATACCTCCCAGGACTATATGAAAAGAGACATGGAAGAGCTCTCTGATTATGTAGCCCAGGCTGGTATGACCCTGACCCTGAGTAGCATCCTGCCCTCACCAAGAATAATACCACGGTATAAAGAAAAAATTCTCGATTTCAACAATTGGCTACGTTTCTGGTGTTATTCAAAGGGGATCCAGTGTCTGTCCGCCTGGGATGACATGCTCAACAAGCCACTCTGCTTCACTAGAGGTGGCTTGCACCTGTCACCCTTAGGCTTTCGAATACTGACCAAGGCTCTTGCCACCCTCATAGTGCCTTTTTTAGGCAAGGCTCAAAAGACAAACCCACCACTGTAAATAGCACCAGAAACAAAAAACTGAGGGTAATGGTACTCAATGCCAGAAGATTAAACCTCAAAATGCATGCACTCGAGGCACTTCTCAGTGTGAAGAAAATCAATATACGTGCAGCAATAGAAACCTGGTTTAAGGTCCCAGAGAGCACCCCAGCACTACCAGGCTACAACTCATACCATACATTTCGGCCACCGAACCCAAACCGAAATACAAAAGTCAGGGGCATATGCATATTCATCAAGGATACCCACACCTCCAGGTTAGTGGCACAGCACAATGCTTCAGAGATCATCCCCTTGCAACTAATAATGGGGAAATCTGCAATTAAATTGTAGCTTGCTACAGATCACCCACCATGTCCCAGGACCCCCATTCTGCATTTCTGGAAACACTGGGAAACATAAACATCCTACCAAACACCCTAATATTGGGTGATTTCAATTACCCAAACATTAACTGGGAGAACTACTCAAGTACTAACCTCTTTGCTCAACGTTTCCTAGAATTTATAAACTCAAATGCCCGGGTTCAACTGGTCAACACTCCCACCAGAGGTGACAACATATTAGACCTGGTCATCACCAACATGGGCGACCGGTGTTCCACACCGGAGGTCAACCCCTCGCTTGTTAGATCTAACCATAAACAAATCACTTTGGATATCCACATTCCGCCCCCACCCCCGGACAAGGAAACCACCATGAAAAACTTTTCAAAAGCAAACTTCACGTTACTTAAGACCTAGGTGGAAAGTTAAAAAGCCCCCATGCTGAAGGATAATGCTGTCCAAGTTGTAAAATTCTTTACTAATGCATTCTACAGGCACCTACAAGAATACATGGATCGTGCCATCCCAAGCAAAACCAAGACTCACTCCTCCAAGAAAAGGAAACCAGTTTGGTGGACTCCTGCCATAAGCAAGCTATACAACAGAAGGAGGAAACTAGTACAGAGAAGAGTAAAATCCCAAGAAGGGAAGACATCCCTGATCAGTATCAGCAAGAAACTAAAATGCCTCATAAAATCATCCAAGGCGAGCTTCGCAATAAAAATTGCCAAGGACTCCAAAGATAACCAGAAGGCATTCTTTAACTATGTCAAGAATCTAAGTGGCAATGCTCAGATCTGCTTGGAGTTAGTGCAGAATGGCACAAAATACACTGAACCAACCGATATCACCAAAATCTTGACAGACAGGTTCAGGGCAAACTTCACCCCCCTCTCACCCTCAAAAGGGCCCATAACCATACCAGAAGAATGTAGAGTCTCTGAAATCACAGACACTCAGGTTAAAACAGCCCTCTCCAAAGCCAAAAACACAGCATCAGTGGGACTGGATGGTGTCCCAGGCTGCGTCTTACATGAGCTCAAAGATGAACTAACCCCTCACCTAAACACACTGTTCAAACTCAGACTCTCCAGAGGCTATGTACCCACAGAGTGGTGCACAGCAATGGTTATTCCGCTCCACAAAGGTGTAGCCCCAACAGACCCCTGGAACTATCACCCTATAAGCCTGACTAGCTTGGTCTGCAAGGCTATGGAGCGCATCATCATGGAACTCATTAACAGAGACATTGGGAATCTCCAAACTCTGGACTCTACCCAGTTTGGCTTTGTTAAGGGCAGATCATGGCTCCTAAACCTGGTGGACTTCTTTGAGACAGTTGCCAAGGCTATAGATGAGGGAAAGGTGGTACACACAGCCTACCTAGACCTCACAAAGGCCTTTGACACCATTCCCCATTCTGGTATTATATACTCAAGCTCACTAGCCTGAACATAAACTCCTACGTCACAAGATGGGTTGCCAACTGGCTCACAGATAGAACCCACATGGTGAGAGTCACGAGAGCTAGGTCCGACTCTAAACCAGTTACAAGTGGTGCTCCCCAGGGCTCAGTGCAAGGACCCCTCCTGTTTGGCATATACTTCTCAGAGGTACAGGCAAGCACAGGAGGACTATGGCTGACCAAGTTCGCAGACAACTGCAAACTAGGGGCTATAATTGACTCTCCAGCTGACACAGACATCCTCCAAAACGTTCTCACTGAGATGGATAGCTAGTGTCAAAATCATGGCCTCAAGCTAAATGCCAAAAAGTGCATAGTCATCCCCTTTGGAAAAAACAAAGTACCCACAAACTACAACATAGGTAGTAGTCCCCTAAATATGGAAGATGTAATAAGGGATCTAGGGACCCAAGTAGATAGTAATCTCACCTTTGATAATCACATTGCCAAAATGGTTAGAAAATCCTTCTATGTGGCCCACCTAATCACAAAAGGGTTCACATCCAGATCAAAAGAGGTCATTGTGCCCCTCTACTCATTACTCATCAGACCCATCATAGAGTACAGTGCCCCATTTGGGATGTACCTTACAACCACACCTGCAACAGCTGGAAAGACCACAGAAGTACCTCACCAAGAGGATCACTGGCCTCAAACAGATGCCCTAGGCAGCTTGACTGAAGAAACTCCAGCTGTACTCGGTTGCATACCACCTATTCAGAGGTGATCTCTGCTTGACATACAAGGCCATGTCCAACCCAGAATTGATGGACATGTTCCACCTAAAGAAAACCTTATCCCCTCAAGCAACACACTCTAGGGATCTAAACCTCACCACAAGAATAAATATGACATGCTGGAGGGATAGATTCCTGTCCCAGAGACTTCCAATGCTTTGGAACAAGATTCCAATCTACATTAGGCAGAGTTCCTCACCAATACTCTTCAAAAGAAACCTTGACGAGTGAATGGGAAACAGAAAGTTTTCAGTGGCTCTGCTGGACAGAGGCACAGGGAACTAATCTAAGGAGGTGGAGAAAGCCAACACATTCTGGCTAGGCTTATAAATGCCTTCGGGCAGATAGCCTAGTACCTACCTATGAACCTATGTCCCAGTATGATTTCTATACTGGAGACTGGTGAAAGAACAAAAGAGTTATGTATACCTGAGGGCTGGGCATCCCATTGATACCAGCCTCTTGTGGAAATGAGGAGTATTGTGTGTACTGAGTCCCACTGCATGTCTCACAATTGGGGATTATTACCTGAAATGTACAAGGATGGGAAGTACCTGTAAAATACTCATACTGCAGTGGTGATATCCAAGGATTCCTCAAACATTTTGGCTCCAAACCCAATCAGACATAATTCAAGAGGTTTAGGCAGACCCAGTGTTCAAGGAGAGATGCTGAATTCCGTTGATGGTTAGTTGTGTGGAACATAAAAGAGCCCAAAAATAATGTATTATCAATTGATCCAGCTGACGTTGCTTCTGGTGATACACAGCAGATATCAGAGCAAGATGTAGACAATGTAAAGGAATCATTATGTTTAAATGGTCTGTAACACACTGCAACCACCCAAGATAATCTAGAAAATGAGGTAAAGGAAGATTTTTGTCTGCTGTGATTAAGTATGATGCCACTGAATGAGTGAATGTGTGACTGAGTGAGAAGGTAGAATACAATAGCTGAGAAAATGTGCTAAGAAGATGCTCAAAAAAGTTTTCACTTCCTATCAAAATCTTTATGCCTATGAACTGCTTTAACACCAGAGATCAAGAAGTCTTGACTGTATTCCAGACAAAATGTCATCCATAGACAGCAAGTTGACATTCAGAAGTCTGTAAAAGCAGCACATACATTTTTGTATTCATATGACAATCCTATATTTAAAAGAATGTATATTAAATTACAACTGGAAAAACACTTCAGCTCTGCTGGATTCTTGAAACAGTTTAGCAGAAGGAAGGTTAGTAATGATGCAACTGTTTTGTCACGTTATACATTTTTCTTCCCTTTATGTACTGATGCTGCTTCCTTAATTTGTATTGATGTTATAAACACTTGTTCTACTCCTCTCTAAGCTCAACTACTTATACTACAAGAAAATTATTTAATTTCAGTTTATATAAATTGATTACTTCATTTTAACCACGTTATAAAAAATTATACAGCACACTGGAAATAATTTTCGTAATTTTAGTTAACACTTTCTCATGTTTTTTTTTTTTAACTGATTCTGAGGAGAGTGAGTTTTATCCTGCCTAGGAATGCTGCCAAAAGATGCTATACACGTTTGATGAGACATTTGAATGGCGAACTGTCTAATGCATTGATTATTTTAACTTATTAGCAACTACTGCTAGCTGCTGATGCAAACCCTGTTAGTGCACCAACATGGAAAAGCTTTTTGCTCCAAACTTGTTAAGTGTGCATTGGGGAATTTAAATTCATATCTATTTCAGAATGTATCTGAACACCATCATCCGGAGCTAATTGGAAAAAGGAAATCAATGAACATTTTGTTTTCTTTTCAAGATGAGTGTCAGTAATGCCAGTAACAGAGGTAGAGGTGAGTGGTTTATGATCCTTTTTTTATTATATGCAACATTCAGATGTAAACAGGGACATTTACCTCAAGTTGTTATTCATTTTATTGACTTAACTTTACAGATAAGAGTAAAACTGTTCATAATAATGTCATTTCTGCAAGAAAATGTTTGTCCAGGGTATAAGATTAGGCCTCCTTATTTAACATGTTGATGTTGACATTTCATTTCTTTTATTTATTTATTTATTTAATTATTTAGTGTTACATTTTTAAGCTCTACTGCACAATTAGCTGTCGGCTCTACCTAGTAATCTTTGGTTTATGCAGATGTAAAAAACAGCATATTACTATTCCACAAGTCTTTGCCACAATACCTGTGTCATTCATTTACAATGAACTGCTGTTATTATAAATGTAAGGGGTAGAGTTTGGGGGGTATTCACTAATCCTTAGTAATTAGCATAAACATATTTGAGATGTAACTCTAGTAACATTCTAGTCAACTAAAGAAAATAACAGCTCATCAGATCATGGCATTTAGCACTTCAAAAGTTTTTTTCTGAATAGCTCAAATAATTTAAAGAAAAAAATGTCAATTTCAAATTTCATTTTGACTGCGAAATTCAAAATGGTAGAATTTTATATTTCTTTGCAGATATCAGCATTGTTTATTTGTACATATCATTTTATTTTGCTGAATTAACTTCAACATTCAAAAAATATGAGGTATGAAACATTTTAAAAGTATTTATACACACAGACTGTAACCAAGCTTACAAAACTGAGAATCAATTGCCTGAGATATATTGCACCAAATAATATGTTTTAAGAAAAATGACAATTCTCTCGGCTGGATTCACGAAGGCTTGCATGGAGTCTAAGACTAGAGAAAGACTCCATGCAGCCAACATGTCTGCCGAGTAATCCAGGAACAGCCGGCAGGGGCGTGCAAGAGAGCTCCTAAAACGACTCTTGCACAGACAGGGTTAGTTTATTCAAATTACCTAATTTGCTGCTGAAAGCTATGTGAATGAGGTAAATTTGTGATCCAGGAAACACTAACCTGTCCGAACAAGAGTAGTGTTATTTGTAGAAATGTACTCGGTTGGCAACTGAGTACCGTTCTGCAAATAGCAAAACAGAGCCATGACAGCTCCGAATAAAGGATGCATCCAGTTGAGGAAGCATGCCAATGGCCAAATATATAGCCATTGGCATTTTTATGTGTTGCAAAATAATAAAAAATATTTTTTTTCCTCGATCTCCGATGTTTAAGCGTAGCGCAGCGCCGTGCAAACATGCTGTGCTCTAAAAACCATAAAAACAAAAAATAAAAGCCACAAATAGGGATTTTATTCAAAATATTCAACTGCCATGCAAGTGAATGGCAGGCTGAAGACAACGTGGCTATTGAGAAGAGGTTGCTAAGGGGGGAAGCTCAGTCTATGAGATGTAACTAAGCATTAGTAGGCAATCCTATGCAAATGAGGATAAGGATAGTGAATTCCAATTTTCCCTGCTATGTGAACCATGTCCCTAGAGTGTAAGAGTAGGATAAGGGGAGTAACAGAGTAGAAGATGGGTGACATCATGAGGGGGTATGTATCAAAAAGACTGTAAGCTGATTGGAGCAGAGTGGCATGTGTTTGCTGTGAGTTACTCAGGACTAAAAGAGGTGTGTCTACAGTTGTCTAAACTGAAACCCAGAAACTGAAGGTGCACGCTGTGGCTATCATGAAAGTTTCTTGCAAAGGTGCTTACACTGTGTGAGCATGTGTGCACACGTGTAAACCCGTCTAAGCCTGTGTGCACCCGTGTAAGCCTGTGTAAGGCCATCTAAGCTTGTATACATGAATGTGCACCCACCTAAGCCTGTGTAAGCTTGTGTAAGCCTGTTTAAGCTTGTGTGCACGCGTGTGTGCTCGTGTGCGTGTGTTTGCTCTTGTTTGCGCGGCGCTGCCCCCTGTGAAAACAGAAAGGTAAAAGGAAGGAAAAGAAGTAGTGGGAAGTTAACCAAGGAGAACTAGCAGATCTGCCAGGTGAAATCAATCAGAATCAGCCAATTACACAGGCAGTAAAGTAGCCCAGCACTAAAAACTCTGCAAACACCATTCCCCCATGTTTTTCCTCAGAAACACTGCAACACTGCAGTCAACAAAGAGAAGTGAAAACTTAAAAAGCTTAAACTGAGACATAAAAATGTTAGGGGCTGCCATTGCTTTTATAAGGCAACATGTGCAAGATGCTGAGGGTGGTGCATTGCGAATGCTGCTGAGCAACCTACAGTGAGGAGACGGAGAAGAGTGTACAGACCCAGGGTAACCTACCAGGGGCTACATGAGCTGGAGATAGTGGAGCGCTAGAGAGTGGACAGAGAGCTCCTGCAGCAAATTGTAGAGCTGTGCAGGCCACGCCTCACACACAGAACCAACAGTGGGGAACCCATCCCAGTGGAAACCAAGGTATGAGTTGGCCTAAGAATACTAGCAACAGGTACCTTCCAGAGACCAACTGGTGATATGATGGGGATTTCACAGGCATCAGCATCAAGGGTACTGCACCAGTTCCTGAATGCCATGTCAGCACATGTCGGTGATCATGTATATTTCCCCAATTCCTGTGAGGTATTGGCCAGCAATATGCGTCTCTTCCAGCAAATAGCAGAATACCCTGTGGTAGTGGGTGCAATTGACAGCACGCACATACACATCAAAGCACCAGCTGGTGAGTGGGGTAGGGCCTACATCAACCGCAAGGGCTTCCACTCCATCAACTGCCAGGTCGTGTGTGATGCCCAGGGCATAATACTGAATGTCTATGCTGGCTGCCCTGGAAGCTACCACAATTCCCATATCTGGCATCTGTCGCAGCTGTACCAGACATTTGCCAATGGGGACATCCCTGACGGTCACCTAGTGGGGGATGCTGGATATGCACTGGAGCCGTGGCTGATGACACCCATCCTAAATGCACACACACACACACCTGAACAAGAACTCCATAATGAGGCACACGCACAAACATGAAATGTAATCGAGCGTGTGTTTGGGATGCTCAAGTCATGGTTCCAGTGCCTGGACACATCTGGTGGAGCCTTGCAGTACTCACCAACTACATGTACCCAAATTGTCATGGTATGTGCCATACTACACAATATGATCCTGCTAAAACAGCTGCAGCAGGAACAGCATGGGGCAGGGCCAAATCGCCCCTCACCATTGCCAAGGCCTGCACAGGCACAGCGTGACTCGGAGGAGGAACAACCTGAGCCTGCCCCAGTGGGCAGAAGGAGGCATGCCCAGTATGCCTTGTCCTTGGCAAAGAGGCAATGCATAGCACATACACTGGCTCAGTAGGAACCCTGGAAATGATACCTCTCTCTGACTTGCACATAAAATAAAAGGGATGCCTAACTTGACACTACCTGTTTCTAAACATGTATAGGCAGTGTAGTATGTGCATCCGACATAGGCAGCCCTGCAGCATCACCTGAGGCATGATTGACATGTTTTAAGCAATATAAAGCAGTGCTAAGCAGCTTTCAGCAATATCTAGTATATGTAAACAAAATCACTTGTGCACTGTTGGACAAGGTCATGGACAGTTGAGCAAAGACAGTTAAACATGCTCATATCTGCTTTACTGTTTCTTAAGCAGTCTGGTCTGGCCGGCATGAAAATAAAAAGCAGTGACAGGGCTTGAATCCAGGATACTGTGCACTATAGTCACAGTACTGAACCACTAAGCCATGATAGCATTTCAGTGGCACATACACAGCAGGACAATTGTACACTAATGCAAACACAAAGCAATGCTGTATCATGCCCCTAAAGACATATTCTAAAGACATGCTTCTGGAGCATTTCTCCATGGGCCTCCACTGAAAACAGGATCTGTGGAACCTAGTCAGGCTTTCCCGGTCACCAAATGTTAAATAAAAATAAAAAAAAATAAAAATAAAGCGGCAAATGGGTAACCTCCTCCACACATCTATGCAGGCAGAGAACATCAGGCTAATTGTTGTGATATGGGTTGTGTAGGCTATGAAGTCACAAGCTAATATACGTGACATTGGATGCTAAGATCTGTAGTACAGTAGTATGCCTCAAGCCAGTATGATAGGCAACAGTACAGACTGTAATCGTGTCCTGTACATAGCAGTGCAGGCACAGTAAATGTGTATAAGTGTCAGGTGAAACCCACATCCTATGTACACCCACAGTAACAATTTGGTGTGCCCACGGGTAGAAATGTACAAAGAATAGTTGTCCCCCTTGTATGTAAAAATGTTGATCAGTCTATGCAAAGTGTCTCATGGAAGCCCTGCAGGTACAGCATGATCCTTGTTGATCTGTGACACAAAGGTGAGCCCTGCTGTAAAAATACAACTTGATTTACCATACACATATAGTATAAATGTGTATACTGTGCGTGCTCATACACTCCAACAAATGTAGTAGATTTCATTCAGCATCACACTGAAAGGTCGTACTGGGCATGCTCACACACTTAAATGAAGCAAATGTCAGGTAGGAAGATACTGAAAAGTCATACTGGGCATGCTCACACACTTAGGCTAAATACAGATGTGATAATAAGGGATCTATGGACAAATGTGTATAGTCATCTCTAGGCTAAATACGGATGTGATAATAAGGGATCTATGCACAAATGTGTATAGTCATCTCTACTTCCAGAAAAACATTCACAAAGTGGTCTGAAAATCCTGCTATATGTTCACACAAACTGCCAAGGTCTGTGCATGTAGGTCAAAGGAGGTTGCCACTACTCAGCAGTCATCAGACCTGTCAGAGAGTACCACAATGCACTTGTGATGAATCTGACTATGCACGTTCAGCAGCTAGAAAGACCAATAAAGTACCTTAACAAGAGGATTACTGGCCTCAAATAGTTGCCCCATGCAACAAGACTGAATGTGACTCAATCTGTACTCTGTTGCATACTGTCTAATCAGGAGATCTCTGCCCAACAGACAGGTCCATGTCATGGTTACACTAAGATCTGTTCTGAGTTACAGCTCAATGGCACTAAATATACAGACCAAACTGATATTGCCAACATCCTGGCAGATAGGATCAGTGTTAACTTTACCCCCCTCTCACCCATGAAAGAGCACATCTCTATAATGGAAGACTGCAAAGTTGCTGTCATCATGACTGCACAGGTAAAATACACTCTCCAAAGCCAGTATCACAGCAGCCATGGGACTAGATAACTTCCTAGGCTGTGTAGTGTTGACTTCCCTGAAGTAAACATTAACATGGAAGGCCTGTGGCTACTGAAGTTTCCAGAGGACTGCAAGCTAGGAGCCATCATTGTAAACAATAAAGATGTGGACATCCTAAAAAAGGGCCTCACTGAGACAGATGTCTGTTGTCCAAGCCATGGGCTGTAGCTCAATGCCAAAAGGTGCATTATCATCACCTTTGTTAAAAACTCTGTAGCCAAGAACTACAACATAGGTGGTAGTATACTTCACACTGTAAGTGTGACAAGAGACCCTGGGTCACAGGTGGCCAGTGGATACAACTGTGATAAGCACATTCCCACAGTAGCCAGGAAACCCTCTTATGTGGCACGCCTCATCACAAAATGTGTCTCATGCAGAATAGAAGAGGACATTGTTCCCCTCTACTCACCACTCACTAGAACTATAAAAGAGTACAACGCCACTGTTGCTATGTACCTCACAAGACAACCACAACTGGAAAGCCAGCAGCAATACCTGACAAAGAGCACCAGTGGCCTGAAATACATGCCATACACAGACCATCGCAAAATGCTCCATATGTACCCCCTTGCATATTGCCTACTCAGTGGTGTTCACTGCCAACATACAAAGCTATGTCAAACATAGAGATGTTGGATATGATCCACGTAAAACACTCACAATCACTTTGACCTTTGTACCCAAAACCACGAGTGAAATACAAAAGGAAGGTGTGTAGCTATTTACCTTATGGATATCCACACTTTCAAGTTACTGGCACAGCATGAGGTCTTGGAGACCATGCAAGTGCAACAAAGATTGGGCAAAGCTGCCCATCAGATTGTAGCATGCTACAGATCATGTACCTTGTCTCAGGAACCTCACTCAGTATTCCGGAGAACAATGGCAAATATAAAGGTCCTATCAAACACCATTATATGAGGAGATTACAACTACCCAAACATTGAGTGGGTGAATTACTCGTATACAATGTCCCTTGCCCAATGTGTCCTAGAGTTAAGAAACTCTAACACCCTGGAACAGCTGGTCAGCATGCCCACTAGAGGTGACAACATACTGGACATGATCATCACCAACATGGGGTACCAGTGTTCCACAACAGAGATAAACTCCTCACTGGTAATATCAGATCATTAAGTAATCACACTGGACATCCACATCCCGCCCCCACACCCAGTCAATGAAACCACTGTGAAGACATTTGCAAAAGCAAACTGCACACCTCCCAAAACCAAAGTGGAATGTTCCGAAGACCTCTTGCTATAGGATAATGGTATGCAATCTGCATAATCATTTACAAGTGCATCCTATGAGCATCTACAGGGATGCATGGAATGAGACATCACAAATAAAACCAAGATGCATTCATCCAAAAATTGGACAAAAAGCAGGTGTCTGTTGTCCATAAATAAGCTAGACAAGAGAAGGAGGAAACAAACACATGATAGATCCAACTTCACTAAAGGGAAGGCATCACTGATCATTATCAGGAAGAAACAATGATCACCCATAAAATAATCCAAGGACAGTTTCTAAAGACAAATAGCCAAGGAATGTAAGAATAACAACCACAAAGCCTTCAGTAGCTATACCAGACATGTAGGTGTCAACTTCCAAATATGCTGTCAGCTACTGAAAAAAGGACTGAAATACACCAAACCAACTTTCATTGCCTACATCCAGAGGGACAAGTTCAGTGTAAACTCCCCCCCATCACCCCCAAAAGGGCCTGTGTCCATCACAGAAGGATGCAGAAACCCAGACGTCATGGACATGCAGGTAAAGACAGCCCTCACCAAAGCTAAGAACATAGCATCAATGCGACTGTATGTCGTCCCAGGCTGCGTCTAAAACTAGGCCCATAAGGAACTACACCCTCACCTACATTCACTGTCCAGACTCAAGCGTACCACAGGCTATGTACTCAAAGAATGGCATACACTAACAGTCATCCAGCTCCACAAAGGGTGTGCCAAAACAGAACCTGTAAACCATTGCCCAATATGTCTACTCGGCCAGGTCTACAGAGCTATTGAGCAAATTGTCATGGAACCCATACACTGAGACATTGGAGATCTCCAGACACTGGACTCTACACAACTTCGCCTTGTTAAAGGCAGAGCCTGGCTCCCAAACCTAGTTGACATATTTAAAACAGTTACCATGAACATAGGTGGAGGTGAAAGTAGTCCACACAGCCCACCTGGACCTCAGTAAGGGCTTACTACACCATTCTCCACTCTGTCATCATGGACCAGTGTACCATCTTGAACATTAACAGCTATGTCACAGGATGGGTGGCCAGGTGGCTCACAGATCAAACACACATGTTCATAGTTGTGGGTGCCATGTCCAACTCTAATCCAGTCACAAATGGCATCACACAGGTCTTGGTCCTGGGACCCCACCTTATCAGTAGATACTGTTCAGAGGTACAGGCAAGCACGGCAGGTGTATGGCTGAACAGGTTTGCAGATGAATGATAACTGTGGTTCATAATTGACTGTACAGCTGAGACAGACATCCTCCAGAAGTGTCTTACAGAGACAGATACCTGGTGTCAAAACAATACCCTCAAGCTGAATGGCAAAGAATGCATAGTCATCCCCTTTGGGTAAAACAAAGTGCACACAAATTACCACATAGGTGGTAATTCAGCATGTACAGAGAAAGTCATTATGGCCCTGTGGACACAGTTAGATGGTAAACTCACCTTTGATGATCACATGGCTAAAGTGTTTAGACATTCCTTCAATGTAGTCCATCTAATGTCACCTAATGTAACCCACTTCGTATAGTCTGATGATGTCACCATCCTACAAATATACCTGTGGAAAAGATAACTCCTAGTAATGTGTATAGCACATTGTGTTAATGCATACTCCTGTAGTATCGTGAAGTAGTTAGGTAGGGGTTTGAATCCTGCACTGGATAACTGTGTGTTTGTGTGTGTTCTCCTTAGGAAGGAGCAACCTTGTAGGAGAGTAGTAAGAGACCTCAAAAGCAGTAAACTAACCTTTGTCAAGTCTGATGATGTCGCCATCCTACAAATATACCTGAGGAAAAGAGAACCCCCAGTAATGTGCATAGCGCGTCGTGTTAATGTGTACTTCTCTACTATCATGAAGTAGTTCGGTAGAGGTTTGAATCTTGCACTGGACAACTGTGTGTGTTCTCCTTGGGAAGGAGCAACCTACTAGGAGAGAAGTAAGAGACCTCAAAAGCAGTCAAGTCTGATGATATCACCATCCTACAAATATACCTGTGAAAAGCAAAAACTCCCAGTAATGTGCATAGCGCGTCGTGTTAACGCGTACTCCTGTAGTATTATGAAGTAGTTAGGTAAGGGTTTGAATTCTGCACTGGACAACTGTGTGCGTGTGTTCTCCTTGGGAAGGAGCAACCTTTGAGGAGAGTAGTAAGAGACCTCAACAGCAGTAAACTAACCTTTGTCAAGTCTGATGATGTCACCATACTACAAATATACCTGTGGAAAAAAGAGCTCCCAGTAATGTGTATAGCGCGTTGAGTTAATGCGTACTTCTCTAGTATCATGAAGTAGTTAGGAAGGGGTTTGAATCCTGCACTGGGTGTGTGTGTGGGTGTGTGTGTTTTCCTTGGGAAGGAGCAACCTTTTAGGAGAGTAGTAAGAGACCTCAACAGCAGTAAACTAACCTTTGTCAAGTCTTATGATGTCACCATCCTATAAATATACCTGTTTGAAAGAGAGCTCCCAGTAATGTGCATAGCATGTTGTGTTAATGTGTGCTCCTGTAGTATCACGCAGTAGTTAAGTAGGGGTTTGAATCCTGCACTGGACAAGTTTGTGTGTGTTCTCCGTGGTAAGGAGCAACCTTTTAGGAGAGTAGTAAGAGACCTCAACAGCGGTAAACTAACCTTTGTCAAGTCTGATGATGTCACCATCCTACAAATATACCTGCGGAAAAGAGAACCCCCAGTAATGTGCATAGTGCTTCGTGTTAATGCGTACTCCTCTAGTATCATGAAGTAGTTAGGTAGGGGTTTGAATCCTGCATTGAACAACTGTATGTTCTCCTTGCGAAGGAGCAATCCTCTAGGAGAGTAGTAAGAGACCTCAAAAGTGATAAACTAACCTTTGTCAAGTCTGATGATGTCACCATCCTACAAATATACCTGTGGAAAAGAGAACTCCCAGTAATGTGCATAGCATGTCATGTTAATGCATACTCCTCTAGTATCATGAAGTAGATAGGTAGGGATTTGAATCCTCCACTTTGTGAGTGTGTGTGTGTGACACTGTTGGTCAATGTGTCGTGGGTTTTGCTTTTTACCACTGTATCACATATCAGTATGCATTGCACATGTGAGCTAGCTGTGCGGCAAATACATATACATACATATTACCTCAATGATTGCAATCCTGCTTTCCCCAAGAGCAGAGCTGTCATCCTTGCCAGACTGTGCTGCTGCTTCCAGGACAATAGGTCACATCTTTATGCTTGTGACAAGCCCAGCCACTGCAGTGATCCCTGGCCTAGGTCATCTGTGTCACACAAAGTCATTACGGTTCCTATTGGAATGTGTGAGTGAGGGTCTATGGCCGAGGTATATGTCAGCCTTGTTCAAATGCAGCAAAGTCTGTCAATGATGACTATTCATAACAGGTGTAGAACAACCTATGTGGATATGCATGCAGACCCCTTATTGCTTATGTGATCCACCAAGGGATTCCAAAATACCTTTGGAAATGTGATAAGCAAAGGAGAGATGACATAACACTTGGTTGCATGTACACATCGGTACCTGTTCATCATGTTGGTGGCTACTACTTATGTGGTACTATGGGGATAATATGTTCCGTAAAGGTGGATGACTATGCTCAGTTTGGCTTAAAGCTTTACAGCATGTGTTTGACAACAGGCATCTGTCTGTATGATACCCTTGTGGAGCTTGTGTGTGTCATCTGGGGAATGCATTATAGGCCACAGTATGCATTACCAGACGTGGATGGACATATCCCTACTGTGATTGCTTGTACCTAAGAGAGCTATATGCCAAACAGGAGTGGTGTCAGTAATGGGTGCAGGTGAATACCACTGGTCACTGCCATTGTATAGTACCTGAAGGATCCAAATGTTGCTGTGTGTCCTACATCTGTGTGTAGGTTGTCAAGACATCATCTAACGATTGGTTATGGTCAGGCTGTTGAAGTGATGTATAGTACCAAAATGCAAAACAATGACAGATACTAACAGTATCACCCACAGCACAATGTCAAACCATATCATACACACATGTGTAGTCAGGTTCCGGAATGTGTGTAGTACAATGCATACTGGCCACCAATAGAAACTATGGAGTGTTACTGTGTAATACAGAGCATGTCACCCTGGCCATGTGTCCACTATGCACTTACATGCAGACAGTGCACCTCCACCATGTTCACAACTGTACACCTGCAAATCTGTGCTATGCACATCCCACTCATACTGTCCACTCTCTAACACATGCTGCCAATACTGCACACATCAGCCAAGTGGCACGTGGCCGGACAATACAGAATTGGATCCAACATTGATGTAAACAACACTACAATGACAATCATAGCTTTAATGCATCATGCCTGCTGAGCCACACCTTCAAGCATATCATTAC
The DNA here is from genome assembly GCF_019279795.1 of Protopterus annectens. Lineage (NCBI taxonomy): Eukaryota > Metazoa > Chordata > Ceratodontiformes > Protopteridae > Protopterus > Protopterus annectens. The sequence continues at coordinate 1,074,919,746 of NC_056731.1, forward strand.
ACTGTACTGCTGACAACATGCTAACACTGTTATACTGCTATATAGACACCCTGTGCATCAGCACCATGGTAGCCTGTTCCTGCATCGATGTTACAGATGACAGGAGGTGGCACAGGTTTCATCATATGCACAGGGTGTGTTGTTGGTTTGCCAGAGGCCTACAGTGAGACATCCAATCGACATGTATGTGTGTGTGTGTGTGTGTGTGTGTGTGTGTGTGTGTGTGTGTGTGTGTGTGCGTGTGTGTGAGGGGCAAGAATACTGGAATGGGCCAATGTTGTTGTAATGTGTGTGGGTATGTGTTAGCCCTAGGTGTCTGGAGTATGTGTGTGTGTCTGCATGCACACAGTTCCACCATGTGGCTGCTATATACTGGTATTTGTGGGACAGCCACAGACTGTACCTGCGAGGCTTTACAGATCACCATCTCTGGCCACAGATATGGTACCTGTGCCTGGCAGGAATGCTACTGACAGTATCAGGTACTAAGCCAGACTGGGTACTATACCCAGAGGTGGATGGTTTTACACTGGACACAGGTCCCTGATGTGACTGTCCAGAGCCACGTGCACGTGGTCTTCTAGGATGTTCTATGGACAGCCCACTCCCAACATTGCTGGGGCTGGTACTGGCACTACGGGAGTGGCTGTGGCTTGAGGGACTGCCAGCTGCTGATGTTGCTGGCATATGTCCATGTCGATATCTCAACCGTCCCGCACTGTTCTGACACATGGACATGATATTGCGGAGGATATCTAATGTCTCTCCCCAATGTCTATCAGTGACCTCAGTGTAATTGCGGATGGCACCTGCTAGGTCACGATTACTCTCAAGTACAGCAGTGTTATGCTGCCTCTGTGCCCTTAGTCCCTGTCTGGTGTACCATCCCATACGTGCCTGTGCCTCCATGATAGCCTGGTACATGCATGAGGTAGTAAGTCCTGTGGCACGTCTGCCAGGGGCATGATGAGCAGCAGTGCTCCTACGAGAACCACTGGACATCTGCCTATGTGGTACCCTTCCAGACATCTGGGTATGGCTGCTGTAAGGGGATGCATGTGCCATAGATACCACACTGTCCTGGCCAATGCTGACTGTACGCTGTCCCTCACCTAAGGCCATTGGTGATTGATGTATTGGCAGTATGACTGTGTACATGGATGGGGTGTACAGTTGTGTACTGTTGATTGGTGGCCCAACGACAGACCCTGGCAAACACGCCTGTGCCTCAACACACCTATCTTCATTATCACTATGTGGATCAGTAACATCAGTTTCCCTGCTGCAGTGAACCAGCCCTAACACAGCACCTGTGGGAGGAACACAGGAAGCACACTTTATAACCTGTACATGATGTCTGCACACATGTACACATGCACACATGAACACATGCACACATGCACAATTGCACATATGCACACTTGCACACATGCACACTTGCACACATGCACACATGAACACATGAACACATGCACACAAATACACTCCTCACTACTGCAGATACCCATACACACCACCAGCAATCCAAAACATACTCAATAGTGTTTGAAGGTGGGTTACAGTATCACAAGGCACACAGTCCTATCACACGTGTCAGCATGCAGAAAATCTGTTGCTCAAGACCATGCAGTGCGAGTGTAGACAGCCCTTGTTCATAACAGTATACATGGCTTTGATGCATGTGTGTTGTTGTTTAGTGATTGGCTTCACCCTGGAATGCAATGTGTACATGGACACAACATTGCTGTGCAAGTATTAAAAGCTCTGCAATGTCTTGTGCACCATCACTCACAGGTATACATACCATGGCTGGATGTGTATCTGTGTGTCACATAGATATCCATTTCTGATTACAGTGTCTGTAGCAGATAATTGTGGACACAGGTTTAGCACATGCATGCTATGTATACACACAGAATGAGTGGTGCATGTATATGTGATGGAATACCATTGCTAAACATGGCCATTGTACAGTGGTTATGGTGAGTGTAGGACATATTGTGGACATGCCAGTGCCAGCCATGACATGGCATGCTACAACATGACTGCAACATTAAACATCACACATACCCAATGTGTGCCATGTGACCTACACACTCAATAGCATTACAAGACATATATTTGTCACTTTGTACAAATGGTGATTGCTATGCATATTGTATATAGGGTCATATGTTTGCACACACACAACATTGAGGTGCATAGCAATGACTGCTATGTGTAGTACTGTGGTCACTGTAACTGGATGGGGTGTAGTACCATGAGCCATCATCATCATGCATCATGTGGTCACTCAAGGCTACTAATGTGTGCCAGACCACCACCTAGCATGCTGTACCTGAACTGCAGTACCGTGGTTACATTCATAATTACACAGCCACTTGTTACATGGGTTTGTAAGGTGCCCAATAGGGAACATTGCCTAACATGAATGTGTTATTTGTTGAAGAGTGTCGCACAGCCCCATGATAGGCCTCTACCCCTCAGGTATATTATGTGTGCTGTGTGGATGACATGTGGGATACTGAAGTGTGACCTTACAGCGGGCGTCTGGATACGCCATGTGTAGCATGTTAAGGTGTACTGCGTATGACAAAGTTGTGTATGTTGTGTACATGTGTATCAACTATGCCTATCCAATGTCCAGTAAGGTGTCGCCACAATTGTGTGTGATGCTCTGTGTATTGCATGTGATTGAGGCAGCTACTGACATTACTGAGATGTGCATAGTCTCATAGCAAACATGCACAGCATGCATTATGCATAGGTGTGTTACGTGTACATGGCCTACACCTCACCTATGACATGCACATTTCATTAGCAATATTAGACTTATAACACATTCACCAGCATGGACCGGCTGCCTTGCTGTCACACCAGAGGGACCTACAAGAATATGAGACAGTTTGTTAGTGTCCACAACTGTAGCATTGCTACTGTGAGTTTGCTAAACTACAGTAGTACAACAGTCGACTTTCACAGGTGTACACATTATATTCCAAATATCAGTATTGCACAACACTAGGCAGCACAACTGCTAAACACACAGTACACATCTCACATATGCATAATCTACCAATACAGGTAACAGTAGTCTACAGATATGGCATGTTACCTGCACGCTCCATGTCAACATGCTGGGTGGCTCCGGCCTCCATGATGATACATGTATGTTGCTGTTCCTGTTGTTGGCCAGGAGCCACCACGCTTAGGGGCAGCACCTCTAGTCTGGTGGGGGGGTGTGAATGGCTACCCCACCACCTGTGGCAAGCTGTTGTCTACGGATATCAGACGCACACTGCCGGACATATCTAATTAAATCACTGCAGTGATGGCGTACCTGCTCATATGTCCGGTTATGAATGCCTATGTAATTTACCCGACGAACAAGATCTTGCCACAGTGCAGTCCGCTCATGCTGGTTCTGGCTGGTTCTAGAGAACAGCAGGCTGTAGTGCTGCACCAGGCTGCTGTGTATTTCCTGTTCCTCTGCAGCTGTATGACACGGGTTTTGACTGTGGGCCATGACCCTGGAAGACAATTAAACAATATGTGTGAGCAAGTCATGTGGCACACTTAACTTTCTAAAGTACAGATATCAAACTGCCATATATAGCATCCGATTGGCTGTCAGAGGATACACACATTCAATACCATATATCAGTGCTCAGGCCACAACTGGCTGCCAGTGCCTGGCACGCTCTATATATCAAACCATGTTCTGCAGAGCAGCAAAGAGAAGCCAGTATGTAAGACTATACACCAGTACATGGCACACTGTATGTGACACAATGCACCACCTAGCCACAGGAGGTATATATCAAGCTAATGCATAAAGACAGATGTCATCCATTGCAATGAATGTACAATGAATGTACAGTACAGTTATAGTATTCCCAGTATACCAGCCTAGTCATTGATGAAAAACAAAATGACAGCTTGGAAACACCAAAGCAAATTCTCTCTCAGTTTAATTCTCTTTCAGTTTAATGAAGCACTTTTTGTCTTGCACATGTGGCAAGACTTCATCAGAAGAAAGTTTTTTTTTCTGATGAAGTCTTGCCACATATGCAAGAGGAAAAGCGCTTCATTAAACTGAAAGAGAATTAAACTGAGAGAGAATTTGCTTTGGTGTTTCCAAGCTGTCTTTTTGTTTTTCGCTAGTTTGTCTTACTTTGGTTCCACCCTAGTTGTTGATGCCAACCCCTGCCTAACATATGTGCACAGTTGTTAATATAGGTGGTATACTGCTGTACTAGACTATACATGTTGCTAGATACACACATATACCCTGTAACACACATATGATTGAGGGCATGGTACAGGCATAATTACACACACATCAGACATACATACAGCACACAAATGTATGCCAACCCAGATGAGCTTTACCTGTGTACCATACAGTACTGTTTGTCACTACTTACAAAACCTTATGCCTGAGGTATGTAATCTGTGAGGACTACAGGGAACACACAAAACAGTGTTTCCAGGCAATGTGAACATACACCATACTGTGCTGTTTAGGCCTACAGCTTCAGGTAGTACTACAGTTCATACGGGAGTTGGATTCACCAGCAGTACCACTCACTAAGCATACATGTATTCCTTTAGCCTACAATGGGACACCACAGTTGACAACAAGGGACTACGTCACAACGTATGCCATACTACTCTTTCTGCCTAGCAATAGCATACACATCTTTTGCTGGGATCACAGCTAGGACACAAACTACCATGACAGACACAATTTCACACTAAGCTATCACACCTTTATAGACCTTGCACACATTCACCAACACATTCACCATCACACTCCGTCAACCTCACATAGCAATTATTGCACTAATTACATGTGTGTGTGCATCGTGTCATAGTTAGGTAATACACTATTGGCCCTAGGGCCTACAGCAGCCTAGCCATACGCTACCCTGGCCTTTGACACACATGTAATTTAATTTCACTTGACCCTGTCAACCAGAGCCACAGAGGTGATTCCCAGGGTGTGTTTCCTATCTCTCAAACAATCATCAGGAGTATTTATGACAACTGCTAATGAGGAGCTTTGTTTGCTATTGATAGGTGGTTTGCTCCAGAGTATAACATGTCTCTGAGATAGGAATCTATCCCTCCAGCATGTGCTGTTTAGTGAGCTGACAAGGTTTAGGGCCCTAGAGCATGTAGCTCGGAGGGATTGTGATATGTTTATGTGGAGGATGTCCAACAGCTATGGGTGTGACATAGCTCTGTATGTTAGGCAGAGGTCACCTCTGGGTAGGCGGTATGCAACACAGTCTAGCTGTGGTTTTGTGAGTCGGTCTGCATAGGGCATCTGTTTGAGGCCGGTATTACTCTTTGTGAGGTATGTCTGTGGCATTTCCAGTTGCTGTAGTTGTCATGTGAGGTACATACCACTTGGGGCATTGTACTCTATAATAGGTTTTAAGTGTGATGAGTAGAGGGGAACACTGACATATATTTCCCTAGATGACACACCTTTTGTGATGACATGTACCACATAGACAGATTACATGACTAGTGTAGCACTGTGATTATCAAAGGGGAGGCTACTGTCCACCTGTGTCCCATGTTCCCTTATCACACCTTCGGTGTTAGGTAGACTACCACCTATGTGGTAGTTAATGGGTACAGTGTTTTGGCAAGAAGGGATGGCACTGCAGTGTCAACACTGAGCTTCAGTCCATGCCTTGGTCACCAGGCACCTGTCGCAGGAAGTATGACCCCGTGTCTCTCTCTCTCTCTATATATATATATATATATATATATATATATATATATATATATACATACACACACACACATACATACACACATACATATAAACATCCATTGCTGTACATATAGATGCACATATAGGCACATATACAGTCCACTTTTCATGGTGGGAATATCAATTATGCAACAGTTGTGAGATATACAGTTATGTAATAATATTGCACAGTGTTGTGCAGAATGCATTGAAGGTGTCCTCAGTCCATGTAGCTTTAGCAGGCCTCACTGGCTGCAACACTGCAAAACTGACAAATCATACCCACAGCGTTTAACCACCACATGTCATATACCAGCACTGCATGCTGTTTTGTTTGCCACACACTACAACCTACATAGAAATATGCACATAACAACCTTCAACAACATATATATCCACCCTTCACAAACAGCTGCATTTAGAGTACTCTTCAAAAACATCTACTACATGCTAGCAAATACATATATGTTACACACCTTTCCTTTGTATTTTTCTGTTCCATTTGTTTTTAAAGTTTTGTTTTTTTTTTTTTTTTTTATTTTGGGTTTTCTCTGTATGTTGATGTTGCTCTTTCTTTTTCTGTGACTGACTGTTTCTGTCTCTTTGTCTTTGTCTGTGTCTCTGTCTCTGTCTCTCTCTCTCACTCTCTCTCTGTTGCTGCAATGATATTATTGCATGTGTGGACAGCAAGTACAGCCTGCTTTTCTAGGTATCTGCACATGTGCATGTGATGGCCTCTGCACTAATTGGTGCCCACCATTTAGTAATTGCATGCAGCCTGCTGTGTGGTAATTGCAGTACTCACTGTCATAGCAGCCCACTGCTATAGAATGCTAAGTTAGGTAGGCATAGCCCTTTCAGCTTTCCAAAGTGGGGCCCATGCTTGTTTGCTGTGGATACCGTTGTGTCAGTCAGAAAGTTGGTATACTTCTTATATCTGAAGCTAGTGTTGTAGCCAGTGATTTGCAAGTTGTACTCAAACCTGAATGTTGCTGCTTCCAGTAGACACTTGTCAGTGTAGAATTTTACTCATCTCTCCAAATGCTAACACAGGATACATGGGAGTATGTATTTTCTTTTCTAATTAGTCAATTAACTGCCATACAAAAGTAGTTATTGCAATGTATTCTTCTGGCACATGAACTGTTTGTGAACTACTATACTGTAAATATTAATTTACTCACTTCTGAACAGTTTGTGTTTTTTTTGTGTTGACATTAGCACAGGCTGCTCAAGACAACTGGCCAGATTTCAGTACTGAGTATGCCTACCTACATCCTTGGTAGAGCCTGAATACACAGGTATATTTTACTCTTGGGTAGGGGTGCAGAAGTACAGAGAGCATTATTTATTATTTTGTGATGTTTATCTTGCTGAACAAACAGGGTTGCTGTGTACCTGTTAGTCTATCAAGGCAAGTAGTCTGTCTGCATAGCTCCTACCTGTGGACCTATCCAGATGGTAGCCAGAGGTTAGCCTATTATTCTTTGTCTGCGCACCACACCGGTCTTTTCAGTGGAACAATGGCATTGTCACAGTTGGTTGCTACCAGTACATGGCTACATCCTTTGATATTTCTGTGTTGTACTCCTACATATGGGTATGCTTGTGGAACTCCTTCCAAAGCTATTTGCAGAGTGTGTAACAGCAGAAAAGCTGATATGCCTGTGTGTTTCTGCCTCTGCAAGGCCTCTGATACACTCAGGTATATATTTGAACTGCCTCAGGGAAAGGTAGATATAAGTGAGGTACACCTGTACTATATTACAGACATTAAGCTGAGACTGTGAGAGAATCAGAGCATATGTATTAATACACCTTTTCTGATGTGCAAGCAGTGTCTACTCTTACTTATTGACATTATTCATTAAGTGTAATTCACCACTCTTCTGCCTAACGTCTGTACTTTTCAGAGGGATTCAGAGGGACACAGCTAACATTTGTTTATGAATCAGGGACATCCCTGAAAAGCAGTCACAGCTGGGAAGTATGGCCTCTGCCCTATTCAAATATGCCAGTGTTTATCCTGCTCTGATACTGTATGGGGTTTGTAAAGTGCTACTGCACCACTATTTCTTGCTAGAATGGCTGGTTCTCTTTTCACAGTCATGTCATGCTATTCCACAACAACTGCTGGTAAAGATCCACAGAACAAGATTTGTGTTTTGGCATTCCTCTTTTCCCTTTACATTCACTCATTGTAATGCATGATATATTTATTATAGCACCAAGTTGTTGTATGTCTACTGTTGCTTAGTGGTACTTCATGCAGTTTAGTGTGTCCGGGGTTCGAGACTGACAGAGGTGTTTTATTTTGCTGCTCAGCAGAACAAGGGCCCTGCCATGCAGAGTGACTAAGGCACTTTTAAGCAGTTGTAAGCGGGTTTGCACAAGTTTGCACGATGCTTAGCGATGCTTAGCTAAGCGCATACAAGCCCACACTTGCGCACCCCCGCCTACTACTGCTTAAAAGTGTTTACTCCCGCTAACCCCCGTGCTAATTTCTTTGAAAGAAAAGAAAATGGGGAGATAGGAAAGTGGTGAAAAAGGGGGCCCAAAGAGGGAAAGACAGTAGGGAAACCAGCCTGGGATGTGCAGGATGGCTGTAGGGAAGGTCCATAGCTGCCCATTTCTTTACCAGCAACAGCTGTGCATATGTTAGAAATTTGGAATGAAATTTGAAACCTTCCACCCCTGAGAGAGGGGTGAGGACAACAAAGTATGTTGTACTGCCAATTATAATTATCAGTTTACATGTCCAGCGGACATGTGTGTGAAATGGGCAGCTATGTATGGGGCATGATTTTTTTGCGGGAGCAGATTGCCCTTTTTTTTTTTTTTCAGGTGAGAGTGGAATGTGAGGTAGGGGAAGTAGGTATGCTGTGGAAGGTAGGTTGGGGAGGTAAACCGACAAGACAAACAAGATGCATACAGGGGCGGAATATGACACATGGGGTGGGTGAACACAATTGATGGGGAAGGATGTTTGGAAATCGCAAGCCCATGAGCCCACAGATGGTAACAGTGGAACTGAGATTCCCACCCATGGGCAGTCACCACTGCACCTTCACAGCCCGGAGGGTGGCTGTGCTGGGCGCTGTGTAGGAGGGTCAGGCTCACCCATGAGTCGCGCCACTCTTGCCTTGAGCTGGCGTAGGGGATCAGAGACTGAACACTGGATCTACCTACACACCACAGCCCGGACCCTTTGAAGGGTGACAGGTGGCCCTTCTCCGCCCACGCTTGCACGGGGGGGATGAGCCCCATCCCCTGCAGTGCTTCCACCTGAAGGTAGCACAGAACAATGGAGGAGGGCGGCCCAGGTTGGGCACCGGACCTGCTTTTGCCAGGTGCAATCGCCAGCTGAGGAGGGACAGGTGGGTCTGCTGGGACCGGCCTTCCTATACGTTCTGTGTTTAGGTGTATTTAATGACAACATAGACAACAGCATTCCAAATTAGTTGTAACAGCATGCAGTAATATTCCCATTAACCCAACACACCAGGGTTACAACAGTTGTCCAGCAAGCATAACACATGCATATATTGAACAACAGTGCACATTCCAACAGCATGCAGGAATGATTGGTGGCAACAGGCCACCAAGATTGTGGTGTTTGAACAGGGCACATGCATCAAAGTAAATGCAAATATTTATAGAACAATAGGACATATGTCCCAACAAATGTTTTGAGATTACACATACCCATTGAGGTGTGGAATTGCTTTGTTTATGCACATACAGTAGGGTGTAAAAAGATACCTCCATTAACATCTTATATGTACTTATAGTTTACACTACATTCCTTTTGACTGCAGGTGTATATCCCCTACATGTATTATTATACTAGGCAACGTGCATTAGGTTGTGTAATGGGTTTGGCTAGTTCATTATATACCTGACCTATATCTGACATACTAACTGTCCAGGATGCAGATGTTACTGCTACGTATTTATTTATTTTATTTATATTTATATATCTACATATCTGGATGTGTTCACGTGACATTTTCAGTTATATTTCTAGAGCCCCTTACATTTCTAGCAGCACACTCACATTTCTGGGGAACACATTAACAAGCTACTCATGTGCCAGATTTACCTATGCATGCCAGTCATTAACCAACTGTTGAGGACTGTATATATGCTTCACAGCTACTGGCACTCCCTTCATCCACTTTATATGGGACTGCCCAACTGTGAGTTGACAGCACTTAACACAACAGTACTATTTATATAAAGCAAGAGTACAACAACATTTCAAAGTAAGTGACACAGACACACTCCAGGTATTATACCTTTATTAATTACATTACACACTTTTCTAGAGGCGTTCTCATTTATTTGATATTACAGTGCATGCAGAAGACTTATTCAAGACGTATTATACCTTTATTAATAGGTTACAACACTCTTTTTCAGACTCGCTCACTTATTTTATATAATAGTACATGCAGAGATATTATTCAGGACTTATTTTACATTTATTAATGGGTTACAACACTTTTTTTCTGGCTCTCTCACTTATTTTATATAACAGTGCATGCAGAGGAATTATTCAGGGCATTTTATGGCTTTATTATTGTGCTACAACACTTTTTTTCAGGCTCTCTCACTTATTTTATATAACAATACATGCAGAATAATTATTAACCTGCCTGGTGGTGCAGCCTTAGCAGCTTATCTGCATAGGCTTGCTGATTCGCAGCACGGACACCTGCAGCTGTGAAATAAATGAAGGGATATTGAGACATACCTATCCATTATATAGACTACAATAGCATTTCTTACATACTTCATTCCATGGCTACCTACTCAGTAGTGGGGCATGTTGACTGTCACGGGCCTCCTGTATCCATCGGTTCAATAGGTCCTGCTTCCGTCTCTTCAGGTCTGCATGGTGGTGACGGATCTGCTCACCAGTCTGAGGGACACCTGTGGCACTGATGAGATCATGAGCTAACCGGTTCCAAGCCTCTGCTTTGTACTCCCTCCCTTGGAACTGGCTATGAAGGAGTCTTGACTCTTGATGGTGGACTAGGAGCCAAACCATGTATTTTGACTCCTCGATGCCCCACCATTGTGCTCTAAAGCGAGTACCCTCTCCAGCACCTGCCATTCTGACTTCAAATGGGAGCTACAATCAGTTATGGCGAGTATTCCCGCCTATGGAGCTTAAATATGCCTCATTTCCCGCATTTATTTGTGATTGGCCATTTTTGAAAATTCTCAGTTAACAGCAAACCTGCTTAGCAATGGTTAAACTTCCATTTATAAGTATATGTATGTTAACAGTGCATGTTTATTCTGAGCTGTCATGGCTTAGTGGTTCTGTACTTTGATTATGATGCACAGTATCCCGGGTTCGAAGCCTGTCATTGCTTTTTATTATACTACTGGCCTGACCGGCTAGGAGGTGTGGCTATGTTTAGCCAACTTTGCTCTACTTTGCCCAACATTGCTCTACATTGCTCTACGTTGCCCGACGTTGCTCTAGTTGGCGCGGTGCGCAGTTCTGCGCAAACATGTTTTGTTTGCGGTAGTTGGCATGATGAGCAACTACGTGCAAAGTCATTGCACTAGTTAAAGCAGTGCTTAGCTATGGGCAATTATTCTTAAATGTGCTTAATACTGGTAAACGTTGCTTAGCAGTGCTTCACATTGCTTAAGATAGGTTACTTATGCATTCATTAGTATGCATGACCGTTTCACCTTCTTATATATATTTAAAATATCGTTCACTACTACATAGGCCATTTCAATGCATTTTAATAAAATTTAAAAGGTAAAAGTCAGGAATTATTTATATGCACAGATTTCCTACTGAAAATGGAAAGGGGAGTGGTGCGACTTGAACCAGGAATGCCTCCTCTTTGTGTGAAGGCTCTACCACTGGGCTATTGCTATTTGTCTTAATTTGCATATTAGCAGTTTATTATCCTCTTCGATGTCTAAACTGCTTACTGTAGCTAAGCAATGGACACACCCACGCACACATGCGCAAATACAGGCAGCTATTGCGGGAATAATAAAAAAAAATTGTTTTACATTTTATTTCATTTTTACAGAGGTTTTGGATGTGGGGGAGTGCAGTGTTGGGGGTATACACATTTGAGTGGACTTGTTCATATCTGCTGACCTTTGCAGATTTAGGCACTTGCAGGGGCGTGGATATCGGGACTGCTCGGCAGTCTTACATGCCCCCTGCACTCCTACATGGTCCGTGTTAGCCTTAGAGTTGAGTCAGTGCACCCTCATGAATATGCATGGCATGCTGACGTCATGCTCTTAGGCGGCCGTTTCCGAGTAAGACTTAGTCTTACACAGAGGATTACTGAACCCCCCCCCCCCCCGTCATTCAAAAACAAGTATCAGAATGGATTAATGTGGTTTGGTTTCTTAAACTTATGTGAGTAACATTTTATTTGTTTTCTGTTTCATTCTACTGTAAAATGCTCTGAAGCATATTGAAGTACTTTCTCTGAAAGTGTTAAGTTTTTCAGATGTTATACTTTCAAAGATTTGGGAACCACATTGTTAAAAATGAACCTTCGATATACTTTTAGTGATTGTGCAACTGTTTCTTTTTCTGCACACTATTGCCATGGCAACTGGGTTTTCATATAGTTTTATGCACAAACTGGACAGATACATACACACCAAGGAGCTGGTAAGTGAACAGCCACTGATTTTGCTATCTCAGCAACAGCTGAAGAAACAAGCTAGTGTCATGTGACATCTTACTTGCATGCTTAGCCTTACGGAATGTTTAATGACATACCGCACTATACGTTACATCCCTCTTCTTTTATTACATTCTCTGAAGTTTTTAATTCTCTACAGTAACCATTTAAAAAGTCAGAACCTGCTAGAGCAAGTCCTGAAACACAGAAACTGAATGGCAGAAAAACAGACTTACATATATCAAGTCTGAAATGGCCATTTCCCAGGATATTCCCTTTTCTTCGAAGTATAGCAATCTCAAAGTTGGCATATTTAAGTTCAGGGCGAGGGGTCTTTCCCCCCTGCACAAAAAAAGTTTAACGAGCAGTGATGTTTGGGATTCACTCTTTTCCTGAGGTTTCTGTCTTTTTTTTTTTTTCAGCTTGGCAGTCCTCAGCATTTTGAGTGCCAACATTTCAATAGGGTATCTATTCTACACTATATTATAATGTTTTAGACTAGGGACATGACATGTCATACTCATAAAATAGTTACATGCATATGTAAATGATAATGCAAGGAATGCTATGCAGTAGCAATTTCCAAGAATTAGTAGCTACAAAACATATTTTTCCTATCATATCGTGTTGTGAAGTCATTTTGTTTTAATGACTTCAATTATTGTACAAAATGCATTTAATTTAAAAAGTCAGTATTATAAGATGTAGTTATAGTAGGTACGAGCATAGTATTTCTTATATTGCCATTATTGAGTACTGCTGTATTTGCATTTTTGAAAATGAGATATTAGCTTATGCAACTTCATAATCAGGGTATCAGGATAAGTATATGTCTCAGAAACAGTTTCTTTGCTTCTCAACTGTGGTACTTTATGACTTAGGGTAGTCATTTGTTTCAAATATTTTCGGTACATTTTTGATTTAAGGCGAGGATGGTCTAGTCTTGTACAACTGCATTTTGTTCAATCTAAGTCAGACTCTCAGACTGTTATTTTAGTCTCAATAATGTGGGCCACAGAGTGTTTGTTTTATCTACTGCAGCAGTTTGTTGTTCCCATTGTTTAGCAACTAGATTTTATATTTTCTCTATATCTGTATCCTGTGTAGTAGGCACTTTACTAGTTGATTTGTCATAGCACATTTTTTTATTGAGTTTTTTTTAATGTAGACTGCATATTTAGCTTTTTCTCTGGATGGACTACAACAGACATCTTCTTTCTCCTTTCCATTAACCTTCACAAAGGTGAAAGTCCTGTTAGATGTAATTGTTTGTTTGCAAGTCAAGCAAAGTTAGATATTATTTGTTTGGAAAAGCAATGCATTTCTACTAGTTAATAATAATAATAATAATAAATTATTATATTTAAAATAGCAATTCTCCTCAACTTGTCTCTATAAACAAACTGTCCAGTGAAGTTATTTGTTGAAATTTTTAATTTTGGGCAAATGTACGTAACTGGACTAACCCTGGTTTTGTGCCAGTTTAGTCATGAAGTATGTCCAAGTGTATCCAGGTTCGCTCACCAGAAAAGAGGCATGAGTTTGAATTTTCACAATTTCTTTTTTCACTTCTGTTCATTTCATATCTGACAGTGTACCAGAGATGTTTAATTCAGCAAACACTCCAAAGCCTCAGTAAAATACAGACTTTGATCTGATGTGATTGTATTGTTTGATATTGTGTACTACCGTGACTACTGGGTTTACATTTCCATTGTAACATTGCATACATGCAGTCCAGATACTCGCAAACAAAAATAAGAAAGAAAGTACTTATTTTACTGACAAATCAGGAAACAAGCCAGAGTCACATGATAAACCATATGCATGCTTTTTCTAATATAGTTAAAGGCAGTCTGCACGATACAGGTACAAGTCATTCCAAAGTTCACTTACATTGATTTACTGTGAATATTTCCAAATTATTTCCACTCTTATGTACACGTTGTCTCAATTTAAAATTACATCCAGCAATAAGCAATCTTGGGCATTCATGGTGGTCCTATTATTTTACTTTTCTGAGAATCAGATTTTTCATTTATTTTCTTAAAAGCTCAGCAACCCAAGGAGGTAAAAGGACATTAACTAAATTATATGACTTGAATTCATATGGCCAAATATTATGTTAAGTATTGAACAAAGCATAATTTAGGCTAAGTTTACTTTATCACTTGGGATGCATTAGCATTAATATCAAATAGTAAAGATGTTTAGATTTGCTGCAGTGATGGTCAGGCTAAGCCATCACTCTTTAATGTAAAGAATGATAATTCTGACAGGAGTCTACCAAACCATTCCAAATGGAGAACAATCAGTTATAAAACTGGAGAAACACCTCAAAGTAATAATTGCATGAGTAGGTGGGAGGGAACAGTACAAATGCTAATCAAAATGATAATGTAACAGAAAGAGTCTACAGATACAGCCATGGTAAGATTGTACCATACCACAACACATTTTCAAGGAGATTGGCAGCCATTCAGTAACCATGGCAACCATTCAGTAACCTGAACATTTATCCATCCACTTCATAAACATCTTGTTCTGTTGACTTTATAAGATGCTGTCAGTTTTATCTCACCTGCGTGTTTAGGTCAGCACTAAAAGATCACAGTAGGAAGGTCCTTGTCCTATACTGATATGTCTTTTGTTACCATTCCTTTAGGTAGATACTGTAATATCTATATCATGAGCTTCCATTTTCCCAGCTTATTTTTAAAATCTGTAACATCATATACAAGACTATTGATCACTACTCAAACTGGAGACTGTTTTTCAAGAACCAGCCTGAGACTGTTGTTTTTGCTTAGCTCCAGATGAGAGGAGGAGCAGACAGACATTGATTCTTAACCTTCTTAGGATTGTTGGAGAATCTGTGCTACAATTCATGGAATTAACTTGGGATTAGTGCATCTGTTTTGCTCTTTTCCTGAACTGAAACAACTACTGAGAGGTGTAAAGACAATTGGTTTTGATTCTTGCCTCTCACACACCATATATATCAGTGAACAGTTTTCTGCCATATTACACTCAGTTTGTAAAGAAATCACTATGTAAACCACCTAGACACTGCTTTAACAAATGTGCAACACATAGTGCCATAGCAACAAATACATCCTTACTTGCACCTTCAACAACAGGTCACAGAAGTACCTCTGTCTTTGAACACATTCACATGAAGTCTCCAAAGGTTGTACATGACAATGTATTAGGAGTAGGTAATATCAGAGACAGATGCACTTATCTTCCAATCAGCTGGCTAAGCAAAGACTGGTTCATAGTCAAGGGTCCCTGGTGCCAGGAATTGTGAAGTGACCAGAGTCCTTAGATCCTTCGACCCACTAGCATCTGTTGATGAAAATAAACTTGTTTGATCTCTATATGCATGTGCCCAAAGTAGACAGATACGTGTCTTTAGCTGCATCACGTCATCTCTGAGAATGATGCCACAATTTTAAATCCAAAAAGTAACTATAAGAATTGCCTAGTTAACTGGGGCACATTCCTATATTATCCAGTATGTGTCGGGAAGGAGAGTGATGATTAAAATGGCCATATTGTTTCATCAGGGATGGTGTTCACTTCTCTCTCTCCAGCATTTCTGCCCATTGGCTAAGACATTTCTTTTTCCCAGCATAGTGCCTTCCTTAGGCAAGGTCCATTTTTGTTCATTCCATCCTTCCAAATTCCAGTATAGCCGACATTAATTTGGCACCGTTAAATGCTATGACTATTTAAAAAATCCAGTTATGCATTTCCTGACATTTAAAAATATACATGTATGCATAATTGCTGAACTTTGAGTATACTGACAGCACTCCTGCCATTTCAAGGTACTGCACCTATCACATATTCAGGCCATCTGGAAGTGGTGGAGCAATATCATATTCATCCACTCTGTTCTTCTGATGCCCACTCCCTCATGACATTCATTTGGAACTCCTGCACATCTTAATCACACGAAATATCACCAAATTCATACCATCTATATACCTCCCTCCATATCTCCTGATGACCATGATAACTACCTTAATAATTTGAACTCCATACCGCTTAATCTCAATATGCTAATGATGGATGACTTTAACTACTGATCCATTGAAAAAAAAATCAATAATAATAATTGGTTATTGTAAATTATGTAATATTATTGACTCATTGATACTCATATCATCAAAGAGGTGTTTGCAAGGAACAACACTTGGAATGCCAAAGATGACATAAGCTTAACGCCAAATATGTAGTGGAATTTCCTTTTGGACAGAACTCTATCCTTCTGATTATCATATAAATATGGCATCACTTAACTTACAGTTATGAGATGTTCAGGCAATTTCATATACTTCAGTCACCATGTATCCTGTACCTTGTCCAGCTAATTACCCACAAATGTATTCACTGCGTATACAATATGTTATTCATTGCATGGTGATAAATGCAGCTACTAAACTCTCAGAAATGTATGGTTGGTAAGAACCTATGCATCTATGTTAGTAATAATTTAAGCAGGTCATACCAGGCTCTCCTTTCCCAAGTAAGATCCTCAGCTGACCCCAGGAGATCCTATTTGCTTCTAGTCACATTGACAGATAAATGTTTTTTCTGCTGACCCATGCCTTCAGTTATTTCCAGCTGATCATTTCTCGGGTGCTGCCATGTAAGAAGAGTAGGAAGTTTCCCTGCTGGGTAACAAATCCACTTCAGAAGTGTACCCTTAACCAAAGAAGCAGTTAGTCTACTCTGAAATATTCATAGATTCCAAAAATAATTGCTCTTCTACTGCATGTAAGTTTAGTAACCTGGCAAAGGAAACTTATTGTTCATACTTGTGTGGTCAATCTCATTTTCAGTTCTCTGGCAAAGCTTGCAACAGGATGTGAAGATGAAGGCAGACTAACTATCAAACTGAGACTCTTATTTCTATTACTATGAGACTCTCATTTCTATTAATATAATCTTATTTTGCTAATATAGTCCAATATAATGCCTTCAGAAGTGCTAATGTGGCATCCATAATCATATCAATCTCCCAGTTCTATCTACCTCCTTCCACAAAAAGCACCAGAGAACAATTTAGACATTTGCTGGAGGTTTTTCATGTGCAGCCAACAGTCCACTCCATGATTTTTGTTTCACTTTTGAAGTGCTTTTTCTCTTTTGTTGTTGGTATTTTTATCCCATCCACTTCACAGTGTAGTGAACACCTATAAATTTGGTCACTTGAAACCACAAAGGCAACATTGTCTATAAATTCAAATATGCAGTCCTACCCTCACCAAAATTAATGCTCTCCAAACATTTGTTGCCTCATGATATCCTCTCCATAAAAATTAAAAACAGTATTGAAGAGAAGATAGACCTTCATATATCCCTTCTTCCAATTTTCCACCTTGAATATCCCTTCTTCCACCTTGAATATTTTCACTTTAACAACAAGAATGTAGACACAATGCCTGCTTTCTTCTCCTGAATCAACACCTTACTAATTGGACAAAGTCTATGTTATGGTACCTTGGATTAGACATGCCAAGGAAAGTTGAAGAATATAATTTTTCTATCAATGTTATAGTCAGCCGTGTCTACTTACTGAAAATAGGGACCAACATCAGCACCCTGGTTTGCCTATCCAGAGGTACTGCCCAGTAATGCATGCAATACTAAAAAGGTGCATTAGCCAGAACACAGTCCCACTGCCTTGCCATTTTGGAATGGTTAATTGGCAATGATCACACCTGGATCTAGGTAGACTGACTAGGCACATCTTCACCATGTTTCTCTCATTACATCTTCAATGCACAGCATGTCCAATGCATTTAGAATTTTATCAACAAGTTATCTCCACATCCCGCAAATGTCCTTTGTCAATAGCAATGTTATTCAAACCACAGTGAGAAAAGAGTGGTCAGTTCACCCTTCCTCTAATGCAGAGCAAGGACAGAACTTAAACAATCGCACAAAATGTATGCATCTTTATAAATTAAGGGATATATGCACCAGAGCTGAAGCATAAATTAGTAGAGGAGGAAGTTTGGGTTATAATGAACCCAATAAATTGCAATTTAGGCTGTGCATTGTGTATATGGATCTTTACCTCATGAAAAGTGAACAGGTAAAAATAATAGATAATATCCTTATGACTGTATTGAATGGTATAATAGGTTCATAGGTTAGTACTAAGCTAACTGCCCTTGCGAGACATTTTAAACCTAGCCAATTATCCCTTGTGAGACTCAAACCCTGCACTTTGCGTTTATAAGGCAAACACCTTAACCATTAGGCCACCCTCCCAAACTGCTAATAATGTTGATATAGGACACTATTATACCCCTTAATGCAAGAAATCTGGATAAAACATAAAATAATGAAGACAAAGGATGGAAAATAGAGACATATTCTAAACATTGCTCCTGCAAATTTAGGAAGTTTCTAGAATAACAGGATCTGTGTAAGCCTGCATTTTCTGAAAGGTGTGAAGTCTAAAGCTCAAATGTATATCATTATTTAATGACTTCATTCCACAATGACTTGCCAGAAAACAACAAATTTTATCAACAGAACCAAAATATAAGGTGAAAATATTTACATTCTGTAAAAATATAGACAGTTGAGAGGTATGGACACTAAGTCAAGATTTTAGTTAAAGGACATTGAATACTGAAACACCAAAGGATAGACTAATTTAAATAGTATACAAGGAGGTAGTCTTGACAGCTGCTTTTAAAATCTAGTCAGGTATGGGAAATATTGGATCGCTCATTCTCAAATGGTAAGAGATCATTACAAATCTGAATACCGATAGCCATATGTCTCAAAATAACACAGTTTGAATTGCTTGTTCTTAGAATGAAATTGAGAGATAATTACAGATATGAATGTTGGTAGCCATTTCACAATAATGGAACACCAAATTATGTGTCTCAAAATAGTTCAGTCTGTGAGCAGAGACAATTAGAAGTGAGGGTTCTTATCTTTAAAGGGGAAAACTTTAAAAACAACTGCATATTATCTGAGAAATCACTTAACAAAAAGGCATAACTGTGTATTGAAGACTGACTGCAGTGGATTAACTCTGTCACTACAGAAGATCAATGCATCACCCCCCCCCCCACCCATTGGTCTGCTCAGTTTCTTCTGCATTTCACTTCTGTTATCTGCCAGACCTACACATGCCTGTTTTCTTCTACTCGCTGCGTCTCCTATTCAAAGATGGACATCCCAGAGTGTACCCTTCTTTGACCCTACAGGAAGATCATTATTTTGGGAGAGAAGAACTTTACAGCCTGCAAGATTGCCACTGCTCAATATCAGGCGATAACAGCTGAGATGGGGGTAACATCTGTATCGATGGAGAATGTTTATGGTACATTATTCATAATTAAGTGGAGCTAGGATGACAGGTGCATCATTCCCCCACTTTCTTTCATAGGTAGACTGACTGATAGTCAGGGGGACATGCCCTAGCCTCCTCCAGGTTGGACTCCAATTTGCAGGTAAATTATGCCCACATCCCAAGAATATTGCCACTTGTTCCCACAGACAGTGCCAATAGGCACATGAGCCAATAACAGATCTTAGTAAACCTGAGAAATAAGACTTTGTGATAAATCATTTGTCAAAATCAGATGGCTCTGAAGTTTAATGAAATATACAACACCTATGAAGAATATAATTGTATTTTTATATTTATTTTTTTCTAGGATAGCTCAACTGAACTCAGAGTATTGCTTTTCTGTGGAGTCTTGGGGAGAAAACCCCCAAGTCACATAGATATATAATTTTAAGAGTCGACAAGATTGTCAGCCAGAAAATCAAAGGCTTAGACAGTGGAAAGAATAACACATAAAATACATTATATAGTATTAAAGTAAGAGAAGCACCGAGATCAGGAAGTTTGCCTAAATAAAAGGGTCGGGCACAAAATTACAGAGCATAGAAGATGTGCTAAGTAAAGGAAGGCTATGAAAAGACATTTGACCCATAGACTGAAGCAATCTGGTCACAGGCTTTCATGTCTTAAAGACATAAAAAATACTCTAAAAATAATTTAAAAAAAGGGTCAAGAAAATGAGTACGGATGGATTCATCCCTGAATTAGTCTGATTACAAACTTGGTAAACAGAGCTCATAGCAAGGCAGAGGCCAGAACTATTAACATTTTCTAAGTTGAAGAATATGAAAATACTTAATTCTGTAGTTAGTAAATTACAGAATCTAGAACAAAATTACATAAGAAGGTCATTATATACAAACCTACAGACTGATAGGGTAGCTACAATGACAAAGTCTTAGAAAGAGATAGTAAAGGTTAACATCTTAATTTCACTTTGTTTTAACTTTATAAGACATGTGGTGTGATAAATTTTGTGGGTCTTTAACCTAATTAGAAACACTTGGCATGGAGATATTGAGGTCCTTTGAGAATCAGTTCAAAGACTGTTTAGGTTACAAATGAAACTTTAAATGTGCACCTCCAGGAAGGGTGTGTTACTCACTCCGATGTCTGGTAATCCCTATGAAGGGTGTGTTACTCACTCCAATGTCTGGTAATCCCCGAGTTATTTTACTGAAGTGGCTGTAGGCACTGAAACATATACATGGTGTGACTGTGGAGCCATTTTGCAAACTGTCCATTTCACCTATCAGACTGAGGATAACTGAATGTGATTCAGTGAATTAAAGTTTAATTACCATTGCAGAATCTAGACTATGTGGTAGGTAGGAGTCTGGGAAAATCAGCTGATAGCCAACAAAAGAGAAATGACAAAATGTTAATAATATCTACTAAGATGTAAAGCAGTGATAAGTGAAGTACCAGTGTGGAGTGTGCAACTGACATAGCAGAGGGCTGAAGGAAAATCTTTACTTTGTTAGTTTTGATTTTTTGTAATGACATGATGTTATCTAACAGGGTATGCAGAAGAAACTACATAAACAATAAAAATAGATTTGAACCAAATGGATGAATGGTGTAAAATATCCAAGGCTAATTTAATTGCAAACACTAATACAAATAGTAGTAATAGTGACATCAACATGGTTGGAAGACTTAGCAAATAGTGTAATGGTTTTCATGAACTATCACTGCTAAGCAAGTTACTGTACTATTCTGGGGAAATATATACAAGACATAAAACAGTTGAGATGAATTATTTCTGCCTGCATCAAAATACATAAAGACAGACTGGAAGAAAAACTGAAAGATTACAGATAATTAAGCATCTCAACAGAAAGTATGGATTTCAAGGGGCATGCCAATAAGCTAGGAAAAATGATGAGTAGCAACAGGAGGCTATAAAATGCTAACCTAAATTAAGCATCTCTAGAACCATGTGGAAATATTATTTCACAGTAAGAGTGGCGGATTTTGGAAGCAGCATTTCAAATGTCATTAATGTCAAAGTAGTAAATGAATAGGGTAGTATATCAAAGATGACGTGAAGAAACTGGATGTAACTACATGTGTACAAGAACATCCTTCGTCCTGTTGGTAAGAAGAATCTGCAAGACAGTAATCTTCCATTACACCATAAAATGAATTGGTGTTAAAAGTGTGTACCTGAGTAAGGGTTTATGACAGGAAAGGCAAAAATGCCTTTAAGCAATTATCGAGGAAACAGCTCTATTTGGATTACGTAAAGCTTCAAGACTGTGTTCCTATTGTTTTTTTGTACAGCAAGGGCTGGATTAAATAAACCATACATGGCTTGCTAAAACTGTGTGTGCATCAAGGCATGACATGCACATGGCAGTGAGCTGATTTAAATTTTGAAAGCAACATGTAGAGCTGCGCAAACACACTAAACATCTTGGCATGCTAATTACTGCGTACACAGCTGAATTGTATGCTAATCAACCAATCCAAGATCGCAGAGCTATTCCACAAGCTATAAATCAGTCATGTACACTTAGTGTAGCCTTTTGCCTTATATTCTAAAACCTATTTGGATACAGCCATGGAAACTACAATGAAAAGAAAATGTTAGGGGCTGCTGCTGCTCTTCTGCATGTGTATGCAACAGGCTCAAGTCTGTGCTGCTGCTGATGATAAACCATAAACCTTGGGCAAGGAAGAAAAGGGTAATTAGACCCTGTTTCATTTTTTCATGGTCTGCATAAGGTAAAAATAGTACAGTACTACATGGTCAATAGAGACACACTCCACTAACTCTGCAACCTCTGTTGTCCTCACCTGAGAGTGCAAGGGCAAAACAAGAGGAACTACTACCTGTGGAGACCAAGATATGTGTAGAACTTACAGTATTAACTACTGGAACATTTCAGAGACACACAGGGGCCATGCTGGGGATGTCACAGACATCACCATCCAGGATCCTACACCAATTCCTGAATGCTTTGCGGTAGTATGCCAGTGACTGTATACATTTTCCCCATAGTCCCAAGGACAGAGCTAGAATG
Source organism: Protopterus annectens (assembly GCF_019279795.1). Lineage (NCBI taxonomy): Eukaryota > Metazoa > Chordata > Ceratodontiformes > Protopteridae > Protopterus > Protopterus annectens. The sequence continues at coordinate 1,074,942,615 of NC_056731.1, forward strand.
ATACAAGACTTCTACCCCATATCCCGCATTCCTGAAGTCTTGGGTGCCATTGACTGCCTGCACATTGAGATCAAAACATCACCAGGGAACATGGAAGGGTCTACATTAATAGAAAAGGGTTTCATTCCATTAACTGCCAGCTTGTGTGCACTGCTAAGGGAGTCATCCTGAATGCGGGTGCTGACAACCCAGGCAGTTACCATGAATCCCATATCTGGCACAACTCACAGTACTTCCAGAGATTTTCCAGGAACAATATTCTCACAAGGCCATTTACTGGGGGATGCAGGGGATGCACTGAAACCATGGTTGAGATGCCCCTCAAAAATGCACACACATTGATGGAAGAATGCTATAATGAGGCACACACTCAAAAAATATAGAGTATGCATATGGGTTACTGAAGCCAAGGTTTTAGTGCCTAGGTACATCAGGGAAGGCTCTGCAGTACAATTCCAGTACTTGTGCCAAAATTCACACAGTATGTGCTATCCTGCACAGCATCATTATGAGAAAACAGCTGCAGCAGAACACCAAGGACTAGGAGCAAATATTCCACTACCACTGGAAAGGTCATCCCAACCACACGCAGGTGAGGAGTCAGAAGGGGAACCAGCAGCTGCTGTGGGTGGAGGTAGACATAGGCATGCACAATATGCCCATTCTCTGGTCAGCAGGTAATAGGGAACACACATACTGACCACCTAAGGGGTACACCTTTCATCCTGTGCACATACATGCAGCAACATTGATGCCAGACAAAGCTCAGAACCTTTACTTACCCATGTTATGGCTGTGTACTGCTAGCATCAGGCAGAAGTCAGCCCTTAATGAAAATAATTGTAGCTGCAGGATTATCAAGGCAAGTGTTGAACCTCAAAAATGAAAAAACAATGTGTAAGAACATGAATGAATAGCAGATAAATGCATAATGTTACCGTTACTTAAAAGTACATAAGTAGAATGTGTGCAGGTTGGCATGTGTGCACATTGGCTGGTAATGACATCAGTATGTAACATGACTTATTTTGACAGTTTATCTGCTAACATGGTCATGCATCTAAAATACCCGTATAGAAAAATCAGTCCAATATCTACTTATCCCTACAATCTCCCAAGTAAAGCAATAGCAAGGACTGTCATGTCAACAATTTTAAGGCAGGAACCACAACACTAAAATGTTGTTGTAAATCGGGAAAAAAATTCCAAACATCTCCAGTGCATAAACTAAGAACTCATTTAGCTTTTCACGTCATGCATCAGGCAAAATATATATATTTAATCCTGAATCAAAAAGAGAGAAACAAGGTGATGGCACAGTTATCATTTGCACAGGACAGGGGTTGGGGGACATAAGACAAGGCTGACAACAAAGTAGCAAATGTGCATGAGTAAGAAACACAGTCCAGCAGTAATGTAGATAATATCAAATGACCACTGAGACAGAATGACCTACAGTTCTCATTAATGCCTGATGCAGCCAGTATTTGTTGGTGTCTGTATAGACACTCATTGTGAAATGTGTGTGTGAGTGTTGGCATGAACACAGCCAAGCTTTGTACTAGCACTATGTCCTTGCAAGTCGAACAAGTGAGAGCTGTGCCTAATAGAGGTATCAGATCATTCTCATTGCCCCCAAAAGTGAGAACTGGCTCTGCCAGGATTTGCACTGGCACATCCATGCCCATGGTCAGATGTGTTGGTGCTACCTGAACATAAGCAAAGTCTACTAGACAAGCTCTCCTCATGACTATGCCCAGTTTAATAACCCAGTGGTTTATTGTTTCTGGATGTGGACACCTCAACCAATGCTGGAACAGTCGAAGTAGTGCCACTATTGAAGCAAGATCAGGCAAGGCCATGTTGGCTAAGACTGGAAGATGTTGTGGCACTGCAGCCATGTGGATTGTGACCTTCTTCCAGGAGATTTTCCATCACAGACACTGCCTAAATCAGCCACACAGTGGGAGCGGTCGCAAATCAGCTTGTGTCACATCTAGAACCCTATGCATGTTCTTGGAAGCTTTAGTGGAATGTGCCTGTGCCACCAAGATGGCTCTAAACATACATTAAGTGGCATGTAATGATACACCAGCATCAGGTAGAGGACAGACAACAGACCTCATCACAGCACTCCTCCCAACCCATCTGCATGGCACCTTGCATACACATTGGCTATGAACAGAGTCAACAGGCACTGAAACTACTGTAATCACACTACCCTGATCAACTGTGTCACCCTCAACCTGTCCATGGAATGGGTATGCACAGGCATACTGACAGTGTCTGAGGGAAATGCAAGGGATGTGCGAGTCACAACCTCAGTGTTAGATTCAACCTCTGCATCCCCCCCCCGACTCTGCCTCCATTTGGCTACCTTCATCATTACAGCCTACTGATACTCCAACATCATATGGTAGGAGTCCTATACTTCCACTGTCAGGATCACGTGTGATAAGCAACAAGCACAGAAACAAAATTACTACTCCCATAAATATTAACCTAAAATATCTGAACAAAAAGTGGCACTGTCTGCACAACTGCAAATACTATAGCAATACAGACACTCATTACATACTTCTCAAACATACAGTAATATGTAAATAATGCTTGGTAAGAAGAAAAACAAAAAAAATATTTACCTTGTGCAGATGTCTCAACACTTTGTAGGGAGCATGGGACTAGTAGAAATGAAAGGATGGCAATTAAGCATCATAATGGGAATAACACAGGGTCAGTGAATACACAATTGGCTATATGCCTTGCAAGAAATAGCTGTAACTGAAACTTGGCTGAGAAGTTGCTCCGCACCCAAGTCTACTGAGCAACACTTGTATAACTGTATTGACCTATCAAAAGGTACAGATAGACAAAACATGAATTATAAGCAGTATCAACACAATTATATTTTTTGTACACAGGCCAATGTAATGTTTCTATATGTAAGCTTACCTAGAAGCTACTCCTGGGACAAGCTTGTCTCCCAGCCACATCAACACTAACATCAAACACATGATGTGCAGGCTTCCCTGAGCTGTCAAAATCTCGGACAGTTGACAGGAACACCTCATTTCATGTCAGTGGCTCCATGCCTCCTCAGATTCTGGATGATGACCTCATTCTCAGCATCAGTGAAAGAGACTTTCAGGGGATTTGTAGGCTTGGGTGCCATAATCCATTGTGACATAA
>NC_056731.1:1074948303-1074970803 GCF_019279795.1 Protopterus annectens
GCTAATAATTGGCAGTAGAGTTTTACGTGCTGGCTTGCCGGGCCTAACGCACAACCTTCAACGAAGGAACGCCCGTTCACGCATGTTGCCACACAGAAGACTCTCTTTATTGGATGACAACTATCATTGCTAAATAGTAAAGAAGTCAGTTTATGAATACCATACAATTTTCTTGCACCTACAACTCCTGTGGTTGTTGCCCGGGCCCATCTGAGAAGTATAACACCAGTGTCAGTGCCAAGGACACTACTCTTTCTCTCCACTACCATCTGAAATTATAAAAGCAAATGTTAAGAACAGTAGTTGTGGAGAAAGTATAACCTGTTTATCTCACAAATGTAAATGCCTGACAAAACTGCCTATGCCAATAGTGAAGTATAAAAAGTGCATACACATAATTTTTTTCTCCTGTCTATATAAATACACTCCTAACAGTTTAGAAAATATAAACTGTCCTTGAATAGCAGAACATACCTTAGCAAAATAAACGGATTCTCTGCAGAGAAATCACTTTCAAAACATACCAATAATCTTCTGTTTTGTCCAAATACACAAGTCTCCTCACCTTCAAGTTACCTAGCTTAATGTTTACCTCTTTATAATGTAAATTTAGCCCTCTGATCATTATGAAGATACAAATGAGGTGTGAACTCATTAGGACTCATGAAAAACAAACTTTTGTAGGCACTAATGGCTTGCAACTGTAAACAATTACTGTGAGTGAAGGAAAACACAGCAGCAATTCAGAAACCCTTCAATGCAGTGGTTGTGTCAGTGAGGATACACTTGCAAAGTGTGGGGCTAATTTCAGTGAGCTTTTAGGGGAAAACAAAATAGCACACGTATAATTTTTTGTCCATAATAACAAAACTCTCCTGCCTTTTGCTGAAAACTGTTGTTCACTGTTATGTATTTTTATCACGTGTTTAAAGAAATATGATAGAAAATGCACTACAGACTGCATGTCTGATATTAAAGCAGAGATAAGGGGAAGAATAACCAAAATTCAATGGGAAGACAGAGCTGCATTTCTACAAACATATTCATAAATGCCTGTGTGATCACTCATTGCACTAAATATCTTAGCCACACATGTACAACCAACTGAGAATGTCCAAGTGTATGAACTGTCAATAATGGTTATAAAATGTGAATTGGTTGTATGCACATGATTTTTTTAGTGTTGCAAAGCAGAGTCGGTGGGAAAGAGAACCCACTATAACTGTGTTTTATAAGTGCAGTAATCTGATGGTTCTAGTCCAGTGTTATCTAATTCTTTCAAGTTGCTTCATTTTTTTCATCTTTTTTTTTTCCTTTGGCTTTACCATTTGGTGACATGTGGCTTAGCACAATCAAGGTTAACTGGCTGTAAACTGAAAAATGAATGTCAGCTGCTGTATGAACATCAAAATATTCAGAGGCATTACTCAACAGTCAGTGACATCCATGGTAATGACTGAAGAAATTATACCAGTTACCCGAGTGTTTTTGTAGCACAAGGTGTAAACACTTTGAGAAACAAGACAGAAGGTAGGTAAATCAGGGCAGGAGTCCCACATTAGTTGTTTTTACTGTGAAATGGTTATGACTATTTTACAGAAATAGAACTTGTTCGCTATCATGTTTTACATTTGTGCATTGCCTACTGATGTACATAAGGAATAAAGTGTAAAATTGAATTGGTTTCGCCTTGCTTTGTGGAGTGAGATGCAGCCTTCAGCACTCTGGACAGTAATGAATGTGGAAAATACACCAGATGCCTAGCATTCTTTGTGGCACCAGGTGTAAGTACAATGAATTCATTGTCAGACCACAGGTGACCAGAGGCTCAAATCCAGCACAACACACCTTTTAGTTCATAGGTTGGTACTGGGCTATTTGCCCGAAGGCATATATTAGCCCAGCCACGTTGTGCGGTATTCACCGCCCCTTTAGTAGTTCCCTAGACCCTTGTACTAGCAGCTAGTACCCTTGGCCCCTATCTTGTAGTGCTGTTGGTGTGATTAGGGTGTCCAACTGTAATTTTTCCTAAATATGTGAATATAAAGGTAATACTACAAATCAATAGCTATGCATAGTAGGCTGACTGAGCACAGACATACTTTTTTAGGTATCATGTGTACTGTGTGTGTAACTGGTTTATCATTACAATGATGACTTATGTGATAAAAATGCAGTTACATATCTCTGATGGACACAGCAGCTTACTGACAATAATCTACACCCCTCCCATAGCCCAGGTACACCTATAAAACATAATGCATTATGAGGTATATACCACAAATCACAATCTATTAATAAGGTAATGCAAGTCTATAGATTTCCAGTATATTTTCGAATAGTACTCCTGCATCACATCTGGAATGCATAAGTCGAGACATTGTAATGGCACATTAACATACAGGCTTAATTGACGTACAGCACCAGTCACTCTTTAAACTGCATATCATTGATAACCATGATTGTCAAACACTTCTTTTGTGACAATGAGGAATAATACACAATTGTGTGCAGAGCTCATTGTAAATTGAGCCACCTATACTGAGCCAGAAGATATAGCAAACCTCCTGGCTGATAAATTCAGCTCCAACTTTATTGCCCTCTACCCCTCAACCTTCCCTTAGGAAATATCATCAAATATAACTCCACCCTACTATTACTAGGGAACAGGTCCGTAATGCTCTCTCTAAGACAAAGAACACTGCATCAATGGGCAAAGACAATATCTCAGGATGCCTTCTAAATAACATAAAACATGACCTATCAGGGTCTCTGTAATTGCTATTTAACTGTAGCCTCCAAACAGGCTTCTTGCCTTATGAATGGAGAAAGGCAACAGTCCTCTCTCTGCACAAAGGTGGGCCATCTACAGACCCTGGAAATTACAGACCCATAAGTCTCACTAGTCTTATATGTAAAGCCATGAAAAGAATTATCATGGAGATGAGCAATAGAGATATAGTAAACCTCCATTCACTGGATCTGACCCAGTTTGGTTTCGTAAAGGGCAGGACATGCCTACTCAACCTGTTGGACATCTTTGAGAAGGTCACCAAAGCAACGGATGAGGGCAACATCGTTCACACTGCCTAGCTTGACCTGGTCAAGGTAGTCAACTCAATACCCCACCCAAGCATTGTTGACAAACTCAAGAGTTTATGTATAAATCCATATGGCACTCAGTGGATAGCCAACTGGCTCACAGACAGGACCTAGGAAGTTAGAACTGGGGAGTCCATCTCTACAAAGAGTCCAGTCACAAGTGGGACTCAGGAATCAGTCTTTGGACCACTCCTTTTTGGCATTTATTTCTCAGAAGTCAAGACCAATGTCAGTGGCCTCTGGCTGAGTAAATTTGCAGATGATTGCAAATTAGGAGCTGTCATTGAATCACACACTGACACAAATGTTCTCCAGGAGGAGCTGACACAGACAAACAACTGGTGTCAGTATCATAGACTAAAACTAAATGCCAAGAAATGCATAATAGTATCCTTTAGGTAGTCAACCATCCCGGGTAACTATCATATTGTCAACACAACCCTTAGAGTTGACCCAGTAGTCAGGGACTTAGGGACACACATATATAGTAATCTAGCCTTTGATTATCACATGTCTACAGTGGAGAGGAAATCATTCTATGTTGCACAACTTATAAACAAAAGTATGGCATATAAATCCAAGGAAGTTATTGTTCCACTGTATTCAGCATTCATCAGACCTATCATTGAGTAAAATGCCCCCTTTGGTATGTACCTATCCAGGCATATCCAACAACTGGAACATCCACAGAGGTTCCTTACAAAAAGAATACAGAGCATACCTAATATGTCCTGTGCAGACTGCTTCAAGGCCCTATCCCTGTATTCTGTCTCATACAGACTTTTGAGGGGAGATCTATGTCTGGCATACAGGGCATTGTCAGACTCCACTCTGTTGGACCTCCTGCATATTCACAAAACAAACAGTACCAGAATTACCCATTCTAAAGACTTAAACCCTGCCTGTGATATAAATAGGACCTGTTGGAGAGATAGGTAGGTATCACAGAGACTACTCCATCTATGGAACATGCTCCCCATCTATGTGAAGTAGAGTTCCTACCTAATCCAATTCAAGTGCAACTTGGACAATTGGATGGGAAACCAGAAATTCATCCTTGGTTTGGCACCTATGTCTCTGATACAAACAGGTAACCTGTAAATGGTTCATCTCCCAGGCCCATGCATACACTTATCAAGGGTATCAGAACTTGTCAGAGATTTGGGATGTATGGCTAGGCTTAAAAAGGAGCTTGTGGTCGTAAGCTTAGTAAACACCTATGAACCTATGTTTAAATATATGCATTCCCTTTTTACATAAGTTCAAAATCCACATTATACAAATTTTAAAAGTGTGCAAGTCCACACAAAATATGTGTCAAGTCATCCCATTCATTCTTCCAAAGCCACATGCAATAGATTTATGCCGAATGTAAACTTATCATTGCTGTTTCATAAAATCCTTTCATCTTGGTTTGGCAATGTTTTTCTTCACTTACCATTGCTTGAATGTGGTTAGCATGTTCGTGCAGGTTTGCTCACTGGTCGTAAAATACAATATCAAGAACTGGCAGGAAAACACTGGTACTGTTGTTGAAGGACCTTTACTGACAAGAGATAGGAAAGATGGTGCCAAATTCAAGGCACAGAGGTGGGGTGTAGGGTTTAGAGGAGTCAAAAATATTTGTTGCACTCCTCGTGAAGCACTACAGCTGTAGGCTGCTATGGGGGGGGGGTGCTTTAATGGCTTTAATGTCAAATTGTTAAGTTAATCTGCAGTGTCTTTAAAAGCATATATGGAATGTCTGCATATCCCAAGGATTATTTGTAACAATTCACAGTCCTTTTTGCGATTGGCAAAGCTGTATAGCTAATATAATAATAACAGTATATTTATTGTAATAAACCATGAATATAATATATAATGGTTCTAATCATTTCTTTTCTTTTTTGTCTCACACCACACCTTATCTCTTTTACTTGTAACTTACAATTACAATCCTTTTTTGGATTGGGAAAAGCTGTATAGCTAATACAAATATAATAAAAGTATAAACAATGAATGCCATATATAATGGTTCTAATCATCTATTTTCTTTTTTGCCTCACTCCACCCCTATCTCTTTCTCTCTCTCTCTTTTTTTTTTTTTTATGAAACACATCGTTATGATGTCATACTTTTCTGCCAAAAAAACAAAAAAACTTTTCAGCATAAGGAGGTAGGCTAACCATTGTGGCACAGCTTGCCAAACCTCCACTGGCTGCTGCACCAACATCCAGCACATCTGGGATACAACTTGGCAGTACTGCCTTTGCAGCCCCTGCACAACCTGGCCCATCCATATCAAGCAGTATTGCCCTGGCTGCAGATGCATTGGTACCCTCTAGTAGTATTGGTGGGGGCAGTGATTACATCATCCACCAGGAGCTGTTAGGCATGGTGTGGGATGTCATAGAAACTGGCCTTGGTGCCCACATCGGTGGTCCGCACAGGCTGCACATTAGAATGGAAAAGAGATTTCCATATCAGGCAGTTTCACAGATAACCAAGGAAGGGGACAGTGATTACAGTTCTGAGGCTCAGGATTAGATTCTCACTGTTCCCATGCTTGATGGACATGTGCCTCTGATGTCCCCCTACCTATCCCAAATCATGGTGTACTCCACCTTTTGTGTCCAACACCATTCCTGTGTCTGTCTCATCTGTCATGTTTGTCTGCACCTGTGTCCTCGCTTACCCTAGTTACCTGAATCTGACATTCCTATGTCCCTTCCCTAACATTCCTCACGTCCTGAAATCCCCCAAACAACCCCCCCCCCAAAAAAAGGCAGAAAGTTGTCCCATACATAGTTCTCCCCTTCACATATGTGAGTTTTTAACACAACTGAGTTGATCCAGTTAGCTATACAACATTATTGCCTTGTTGTCACTCATATGTGATGTGGAGACAGTCCATATTCATCCAATTTTCTGTACATGTTCACATTGCAGTGTTGAAGTAGTGGATGTCTATGGTTATTTCCTAATTCCCTCCTGCAAAGTCCTTTATTGCTTTCCCTTTGTTCTTACCTCTGCTTGCCCCCCCCCCATTTCACCACATTCCTTATTAACCCCATTTTCATACCTTTAATCTGGTCAAGAAATGAAATCACACATCATACACATAGCTAGAAATGGCCAATAAGAAAGCCTTCACTTTTTGTCCTCTGCATTTGTGTGGAGTTTGGCATCATGCACCTATGCTGAGCAGTGATGAATGGCTGTATATGTCATATTTAAAAAGCTGGTGAGTTTTTATATCAGCCACACTAGTCCGGTTATCTCCATGTAATACTACTTAAACTCACTGTGCTATAGTAATACAGCGTTAAAGCAGAGTAAAGCCACTACTTTGAAATATTTACTCTTACTCTTTTTTAAACTGCTGCATGCAGCAAAATACAACTTATTATGTGGAGTGTTGACATAAAGCTCTTGACTGAAGTTTTTTTTTTTTTTGCTACTAGCGTCAAGGGTTCAATTCAATATGCATTTCATATAATTTCTTAGTGTGATTTTTATATATGTATGATATGTTTAATCATCCACATTTTAGCATTTGCCACAGTTATGAATTCTCATATTGGCCAGAAATGAGTATCTGAGGTGACATCCATCCCCACAACTATGACATATTTATCCTACCTTGTTCTGCTTGTCATAACCCTGTTGTCCCTCTCCTAACCCTTACAGAGCATGGCAGGTTAATAATGAAAACAGACCAAAAACATGTCCAAGAATGTTCCATTACACCAAACATTATGTGTATGATGATTTATCTTTGTATTCATCCCTTCACTCCCACCCCTTTTTATTTGTGTGTATCTATTAGGTTGATGGATGTACACGTCATCTCATAGTTTTTTTATACTGACATGACTCTACTGATGGATAATACAAAAATGTTACCTTGATTCAATAGCTAATCAGTACTCCTGTAGAATGCAAGGTTTAACAATCTATTGTATGATTCTCTTTCTGTCACATTCAGATGATGTTCATCTAATGTGATGTGGAAACATCCTTACTGTGAAGAAGCATACTATACACACTTTTCAGGATATCCGGCCATACACAAATAGTCAGCATATCTGTTTAGTTATAATAACAATTTTAAAAGATATACCACCCCTTGTCATTTCTAGAAAGCTGTACACGCAATTAAATTGTGATCTTCAGTGAGACCTGCAAAACCGCTTCTAGTTTTAAAACAGTACTGAGGTTGGCATTACTGATACAATTTGAAGAAGACACATACTATAGTGTAGTCATTGATTTTCACATTTGCAGTCCTGATCACATTTATTTAGCTAATTCCATCCTGACACCATTTGTAAAAGAAGAGAATAATCTGGATTTGAAGCCTGACTCACCTGTGGTCAGACCATGAGCGCACTGCTTGTATGCACTGCACCACAGAAAAAGCTAAATAGCATGTGCATTCTCCACACTCAGTACTGTCCAGAGTTCTAGCCAACATGCCTCACCACTAAACCTGTTTGGGTGAAAGAAAGTGAACCGAATTACATCTTACACTTCTTACCTTAAGCATGGAGCAGTGTTTGCTAGGTGCTTAATATCACACAAACGGCAAAGGCAATGAAAGCACTTATTAATGTAATAAAACCTTGATCATAACACTTCAAATATAAACTACATCATGGACATCACAGTATCTGTCAGCAATTTTTACAATAACATATCTGGCAAACTACTTCACAAATTTAAATTTAGTTCATGAAATGTGAATCACGCATGCGCTATCACTTTGTCATGATCTTAGCAACTCAGTTTTTTGGCAATGAGCTATGTAAAGAAGTATTTACCATGGCTTACTCTGGTTATTGGGCTGATATTTTCAATTGTGTGGAAAGGCATTCATAAACACAAGAGAAGTACAGTGACGTGTGCTTGACTGAACACATAATTTTTGATATTCATGTGTGCCCTGCAGCAGTTGATTTGCAAACAATATATTAATACCTACTCCATTGTCAAACAGACTACAGAAGTAAAGGACAATAACTCCATTGTTGCATTTTTTATTGGTTTATACTGACACTGGACATTGGTCATCCATGATCATATCACACTGATATTGTCATTAAATTCTATTAATGTGGACATCACTTCATCTGAATATGAAGACACATACTTCCACCCTTGTAGTACTGCTGTTTCCAAAGTAGGAGTGTGTGTGTGTGTGTGTGTGTGTGTGTGTGTGTGTGTGTGTGTGTGTGGAGTCAGTACAGCCTTACTTCAGCTCCTGCTGCCCTCACTTGAGTATGATTCAGAAAATATTTTTACACTGGTAGGACAGCCCCACATCTATTTCATACAGCACTCCCAACACCATCTTCTCACCATACACTGATGATATAATCCTCTATAAAGTGTTAATGTCAGACTTGTGCTGTGGTGCTACTTTTCAGTGCTCTGTTCTTTAGCTTGGTTGACTAGTTAGGTAGAGGATTGAATCTTATGATAGTCAACTTCAGTGTGTATGTGTAGTCAGAACATCTTGACTCCAGGTCCTGCTGCCTTCTATAATGCACCATTCAGAAAATACTTTTAAACTGGTGCAGGATTCCACAGCTATTTCATACAGACCTCCCCACATCATTTTCACAGCATGCACTGATGAAGTCATCCCCTATGAAGTGCAGTTGGATACTTTTAAAGCTACACTTTTGCCATAGTGCCTGCATTATGTACTGTGTTCTCTAGACTGTGTAACTAGTTAAGTAAGGGTTCTAATTTTGCAGCAGTCAACTTGAATGGATGTGTGATATCATTCAACTGTCTGGAGACAATTTTACACTGGGATGTGAGTCCACACCTATACCACACAATCCTCCAATATCATCTTCTCAGCATACATTAATGACGTTATCCCCTATAAGGTGCAGTCCAATAGTGTTAAAGTGAGACTAGTGCCATGGTGGTAGCATTAAGTATTGTGTTCTCTAGCTTGTGTAACTGGTTAGGAAGGGGTTCTAATCTTACAGCTGTCAACCTGAATGTGTGTTTATGTGTGCTCATTCAGCTATCAGTCTGGAAATGATTTTACACAGGAATGTGAATCCACACTTATTACATAATCTTCCCAACATGTTGTTCTCAGCATAGACTTTGATAGTATTAAACTCAGAAATCTGTGTTGGTGATAGCATTAAACATGTGTGCTCTAGCTTGTATAACTACGTAGGTAGGGGTTCTGATCGTACACCAGTCAATTTGAATGTGTTTTTGTATGTGTTCTTTAAACTGTCAGCATGGGGACAAATTTTCATTGGGATGTGAGTTTACATCTATGTCAGACACTCCTCTAAAACATCTTCTCAGCAGATACTGATGATGATGTCATCCTCGTTAAAGTGCAGTCTGACACTGTTAAAGTCAAACATCTGTCATGGTGTGAGCATTATGTTGCATGTGCCTACCCAGGTGTTGTGTTTGAATCTGACCTCAATCAGCCTGCATTTGAATCTGTCCTCAGTCAACTTACATGTGTGGTTGGTGGCATATTATAGTCATAATTTGATGTTTTGAACCCCCTTTCAGTTGACTCACACTCAGGGAGCATTTTACTTAGCTCCATGAATTCAATGTCCACCATTCCTACTTTACAGATAGCATTATTGCTGTGGAACACTGAGGATGTCATTATCTCAAAAATGCATGCACACATGATGAAGCAGAGCTAGTATATTACCCTGTGCAGTCCATCTCCACAGCACTGGATGTGTGATTGCTAATTCTGCTATGAGGAAGTGCACATGTCACATATGAAAACAGGCAGTCTGTAATAAAATCAAACACATACACACATACAGCTAACATCTTCCATCACATAGCTAGCACAATTTTTTATTTAAATGGTGTAATAATTGCTAGGATTTTATGTCCTTTTGACTGTTAGCCTAGTAATGCCTTATGACGCTCTGAAGATAGCACATGTCAATGTTGCTGCCATCCACATGTGCTGTGTTGAGGAGTGGATGTACTGCAGTCCTACAGCAGTGCATTACAATCTGTGATTTTATCTACTATATTAATGACTGCTCTCTTTCTCTCTCTATCTCTTTCTCTCTCTCTCTGTATGTATATATATATATATATATATATATATAGTTGCCTTACTAGGGCATGTGTTCTTGTAGTGGAGTATATCAACATTCTGCACAGTTCTCATTCGACCATCAAAGGGACATTTACAGTATGGCATAGGTGTTTGTGAGTATACCTAGCATCTCGAGATGTTATCTGACATATGGTAATATTGCATCATACTGATCACATGGGTACATACGCCTGGGTTTATCCACACCTTGTAATTTTGTTATATACATAAATATGACATGGCCAGATTCACTTGCAACCTAGGGGAATTCATTGTTTGCAGAATTGAGTTGCTAGCCACAAGGGATATTCAGGTATTGCACAACAGCATTGTGGGACTATCATCATTTGTGCCATTAAATGATGTGCATAAACCACATCAACCTCAACTGTAATGTGGCCATATATTTTGTCAGGGCCTACATCTACACATTTCCACTGAAAAACATATAAGCATATGATATACAACTGGTGTTCTTGTTCTTCTTTTTGGCTTTTCCAGGTTAGGGGTTGCCACAGTGGAACTCTAGTCCGCTAATGATTGGCAGTAGATTTTTATGGTGCCGAGGTGCCAGCCCGATGCCCAACTTTCAACAAAGGCAAGCCCATTCACGCATGTCTTTCGAATGCCACTCGACCATGGGGAGGACATGCAGACTCCACACAGAAGGCGCTCCAGCTGATAATCGAATGGGAGAACCTCTTGCTGTGAGGCGACAATGCTACCACTGCACCACTGCGGCATTATGATATACAACTGATGTAATGGCATGAAATAGCTTGAGTTGTATGACTGTGCTAAAAGTTCCACTGTGTTGCATGTGATTCATACCAAAATTTGTTTTTGCAGATGATGTCAGAAAAGCATTTTGTAACTACGTCTGAAAGCTTAAGGGAATACCCTGCTATGTGCAGAGCTGATTGTGGATGGCACCACCCATAGTCAGCCAGGGGAAATAGACAATCTGCTAGCTGACAGATTTGCATCAAACTTCAACCCCCCTGTCCCCACCAATCATCACCCAAAGTATACCTGCCACCGTTCCTCAGCTTGTTATCTCAAAAGAACAGGTCATCTGTGACCTGTCTAAGGCTAAAAACACAGCTTCAATGGTCATTGACAACATGCCACATTGCCTTTGAAATAGCTTTAAATCTGACCTGGCAGACCCAAATGGATCCCTATTTAACAACAGCCTCTAGACAGGCTTTGTTCCAAAGGAATAGTGAACAGCAACAGTCGGCCTTCTGCACAAGAGGAGACCATCAAAATACACATGGAATTATAGCCATATAAGCCTGAATAGCATCATCAGTAAGGCCATGGAAATATTCGTCATTGACCTTATCAACAAGGACATAGGTAGTCTCCTGAGTCTGGAACCAGTTCATTTCAGGTTTGGTAAGTATAGATCATGTCTCTTAAATGTGGTTGACTTCTTCAAGAAAGTCACCAAGGCCACAGATAAGGAAAAGACTGTGCATCCCACTTAACATGACACTGCCAAGGCATTTGACACAATTCTCTACTCAAGAATTATAGAGAAACTCTCACAACTGGGCATAAACCCCTACATCACAGGTAGGTAGCTAAATGGCTCAGTCACAGGACACATACTGCCAAAGTGGGTGAATTCACCTATAGCAAGAAACCAGCCACCAGGGACATACAACAGGGTTCTGCCTAGATACTTTCCTGCTCACTTTATTTCTTTCCAGAAATCAGTGCAAACATAGACAGTCTTTGTCTGACTAAGTCTGTAGATGACTTCAAATTGGAGGCAATTATTGAATATACAAAGAGTATAGATATAATGCGGAAAGGGTTAACACACACAAATTATTGTTGTTATGGCCATGGAGAGAAAATAAATGCAAAAAAAGAATAATTATTCTCTTTTGTAAATAAAATATCCCAACTAATTACAATATAGACAGCAGTCCTCTTAAGAGTACACCCATTGGTATGTGGTCTGGGTACTCAGGTTCTTACTGATCTGAACTTCAACCACCGTGTGCCCACAGTAGTAGGAAAGTCCTTTTATGTGTCACAACTCATAAGTAAGAGCATGACATCCATGTCAATGAACATTATAATTCCATTGTTCTCAGTTGTCATTCCACAAAAAGTTGAGTACAATGCACACTTTAGCATGTACCTCACCACATATCTGCAACAGCTGGAGTGAACCAAAAGTTTTCTCACCAGGAAAATACAGGTTATAAAAAAGTCCTACATATAAAGATTGAAAGCCTCATCAATGTATTCTGTATTTTACTGACTACTAAGAAGCAATCTGTGTCTGGCCTTCAGGGCAGTGTCCAATCTGGTCCTGATGGAAAAGTTCCACATTCGTAAATAAAACTGCACAAGGGTCATTCATTTCAAGGATCTTAACCTAGTCTTTGACATAAATAAATCATGGTGGAGAGATAGATATGTCTCTTGGAGAGTACACCTTCTCTGGAACAATTTATTTATTTATTTATTTATTTATTTATTTATTTCCAGTTTGATTACTGGGGAAGTCCACTGGGTCAACATGGAAGGCCTTCCTTGACCCTCTTCAAGCACAACCAAGATCAATGGATGTGTAATCATAAATTTACTCATGGGGTGGTGCCTGTGACCTTCAGGTAATAGGTAATCGGTATTACTTATATAAAATAGGCTCATACCTCTGTGAACCTCATTCACCTGACAATTGAAAATTGCTAAACTCAAATTAAATCTGGCAGGACTTGTATGAGCTCATAGGCTATTAGCTTCATATTATGATCTATGATCTATGATCTATGAGCTATGATCTTATGAACCCATGAAGTGCAGTTGTAGCCTATGTACAGCTATAGTATGACTGTACTGCATCATAGACATACCACTGCATCACGTTAGTATTATCACTTGATAATTTGCATGAACACATATGGATGTATGTCAGAATGTAATGGCAGTATAACATTTTGAATGACAATGCAGGGGGACAGTGATCTTGTGTCACATGTCTTGAAGTCTGACATGTGCGTGCTCCATGGATTTTATCATACGTGCCCAATATTATAGCGACAGCTTCCTCAATCATTCATGCTTGACTTTGCATTGCTGTCATTTCTGTCTACATGGGCATAGTTGATGTATTGCCATGATTCTTACATGCTGCTGTACCATTCATTATAGTGGATCAGTTCTTAATTCACACATCAATTGCAGATGCTTTAGTCAATATCCATTCATATTACATTTGACAGATGTATGCAATACCCAGATGTGTGTAGGGAATCCACTCATAATAATGTTGTGTTTGTATGTGTTGTTATCTGTATGGCTGATACTTATGACAGCCAGGGATGCTTTAGTCAGGTATATCACATTTGGCACAGTGAGCTCCCACACATCTGGCAGGTCATGCAAAACTATTCTTTGGGATGTATACTGTTAGTATTTGACAGTGCAGACTTCCCTTCAAGGTGTTCCACTAGATGCCTGTATGATACAGCTTTCTGTATTGCACCAAGTAAATACACATCTCAATGATGGCATGGGTATGATTATTACAGGTGGTGTTTGTGGCTTAATGTGTTATGAAAATCTTTTCATCTTTCCATGAATGGACCTGATTTCAAATCCGCTATTAACTCTGTCCCTCTTAAACCAATCAAAACATTGATCATTTTTTGGGAAAGGGGTAGTGAATTCCAATTATAGAACACTGGCAGTAATTACTGTTGTACACATCAGTTCCTGAACAACATGTATAAATAGTTATGCTCATATATTCTGTCAATGCTACAGATTAATTATCTTAATCTTGTAAAAGTGTCCATGACTGTGCCTGTTTCTATCTTCATTTGTCCTTGATTCCGTTACTATTTGTCCCTGATTGTTTCAGAATTATGGAGACATCAGTCATATTCAAGCAAGTCATTTTTCAGATCTTTACAGAATGCACATATCCTTAATTTGTATGCCATACTTAATAAATGTCATCTCCAGTGAGCATGTCAGTGATGTTTATATCACAACTGTTCACATCCATTGACATGTAACCTTGTGTGACCTTAACATATATACTATAATGTGTGATTATTTCATATTATGCAATGACTGGCCATTAGCATTCAAAAACGTGCACGCTGATTGGCCAGCCCAACCAGCGTGCCAGCTGTAAATCCCAGAATATACCAACGGGAAAAGGTTTGGTCACCCGGACTTTTTCCAGTTAGTATATCTCACATTTTTTTTGTTTTTTTACTTTTTTTTTTTAATACAAAATGAAAATGGAAGATATTTTATGTTCGGGAGATGGCACAGACAGAAATAAAAGGATAATCAGGTATGTTATACAAAACGTAAAAAAACTTACCTGGTTATCCTTTTATTTTGTCTGCCTAACTCTCCATAACATAAAAAGTCTCCCAGTTCTTATTCGTTTTTTCTTTTTTTTTTATTGATTATAACAAAGAAGAAGTAACAGAGATCTTGTTTTTTCCATTGCTACCTCTTCACAGCCCTGATATACTGTGTAAGCGTTGGAGCACAAGTCCTATACGTATGCGCAGTACCTCAAAACAAGGCAGCAATAAATCACCATTTGCCAAAGAACAGTAATGCACTGTTACGCAAAGACATTTTTTAAGAAAAGTAAGCATTTTTTCTTAAATGATGTCATTGTATAATAGCAATAACCGACTCTGTGGTTGTGGTATATTGAAATTTACCCACGGTTGGCTTTATTTAATTACTCGGGATTCGCCCTCGTGATTAAACCACACCAACTATGGGTAAATCTTCAATATACCACACTGACGTTGTCAGTTATTGCTATAATATACTTGCTAAGGAGGTATAAATACGAGTACATACTGTGCTATCTACATATATGTTTAATGTTATGCTACTGACTTGTGCTGAAACCATACAGAAATTTACATATCCTATTTTGTGGGAATTGATATGTTTACCATGCCTTCTTACATTTTATTCTTTCCTATCATACATGTCCATGCCCTTTTTTATTAGTACACTTTCCCTGACAAATGTATGTTTCATTGTATTTGACCCTTCCCATTTATCTCAACCCCCTCCATTATTTCATTATTCAAATATTTTGTTTATTGTACATTGCGCTGAGTACATTTTTTTTACTTTGTTATTAATTATGTTATTGCAGTATTTTTGCCCCTGATAGTTATTATGGCATAATCTTGATGAGAAAGTTTGCTTGTAAGCACCCTGTGTCTGTTCTCATGCTGCTGTGCATGGATTCCTGGCTGGAGAAACTGCTACTGGCCATGAAACCATGCTTGTATTCACATATGTGCAGTTAGCAGCATGAGCATGTGATCGGGGCTGCTGCTCATCATGCTAACATGTAAACTTCATGTAGGCTTCACTCACAGCCTAAACTGAGTTTATTAAATCAGCAAAACTAAATTAAGGCACCAAAGTTACACACAGGAAATCAGTCACTGTACTTTATTGCAGAAGACAAACGGTAAGCGTTTTCACAACTTAATGTTGCTTCATCAGACCACATCACTACAACTGATGCTTGGTTAAATACTAGGACAATTAGCATGACATCACAATTTAAAGAGATATTACTCCACTAACATAAGAACATATATCGATATCCATAAGAAAAATGCATAAAATATATAGAAAGGCGTGTATTTACACACAATAATATTTAAAAAAGGGGGAATGTCATCCCTGATGGTTATTAAAAAAAAATATATATATATATATATATATATATATATATATATATATATATATATGTCTACATATACACACACATTTTGTGCACATATAACCATAATAGTACAATAAAAATATATAAAAAACTCATATTTAGTGTTTAAGGCGCCTTGCCTTAAGGTAAGGAACTAATGAGGTGCAGCCATTCAAACCAGGATATCTATCTGCTTGTAATTTAGTGATCCATTGTTGTTCTAATTCTTCAGTGTGGTTTTCTACATCACCACCTCTGTTTGTCCTTACTATTTGTTGTAAGATTAAAAATTTAAAACAATGACTACTGTCTGTATTCAGGACATGATTAGCTAGAGCATTTGATTGCTTCTGGTTCTGTATGTCCCATATATGTTCTAACATTCTTTCTTTAAAGCTCCTATTTGTTTTGCCTACATAATAGGCATGGCATGCTTGGCAAAAACAAAAATAAACAACATCGACACTTTTACAATCATAGTAATTCTTCGTATAAAGTTTAAAACATTTCACAGGATGAATGTACTCATTTTTAGTGTAGACATGCTGACAAGCAGCACAATTCCTGCACGGGAAGGTGCCCTGTCTGTTTGAGAGATTTTTTCTGAAAGACCGATGTTCTCTATTACAGAGCTGCTGCTTTAAAGACACATTATTTCTAAAACTGAAGTTTGGGGTGTCACCAACTGTGGAAACCAGACCTGGTATTTCATGTAATAAGTGCCAATTCTTTTTAATAATTTCCGTATACTTACTGATGTCACTTGCAAATCTAAACACTATTCTAAACTTATTTCTATCAATACTTGTATCATAAGGTATACTTGTATCAGCACTATAAGAGCTCATGTATGGTTTACATCTTGTAGATCTCAATTTTCATGCATCTGCTATCACTCTAGTGATTTCTGAGCTAGAATAGCCTCTTATTTGAAATTTGTCTTGTAACTTATTTAAAGCAACTACTGCCTCTTCATCATTATTATGTAGGCGTAGGGTTCTATAGACTTGTCCTTTGAGGACATTTCTAGGTATGTGTCTCGGGTGCATGCTTGACCTGTGAAGACAGGCATTGGTTCTTGTGGGTTTGTGATAAATACTGGTTCTTATCTGCTTTAAATCAGTAAGGGTGCCACTCACATCCAAGAAGTCAACACATGTATCAGAAAAAGTAAAAGTAAACTTCAAAAAGTCTGTAGTACTATGCAGGTTATCAATGAAATTACTGATATTTTCACCATGCCCTTTCCACAAGACAAAAACAACATCCACGAAACGGACATACCAGAGAATGTAGCCAAAAAATGGGTTAACCTCTGACAAAACATATTGTTCTTCCCATCATACTAGTGATAGATTGGCGTAGCTATTTGCACACGAAGTGCCCATAGCCACGCCAATCTTCTGTAGAAAAAATTGATCCTGAAAAGTTACAATGTCATTTTCAATTATAATCTCCAATAGTGCACAGACTAGCATAATCTTATTAGTAGTCAGCTTCTTATTCATATCGAGGAATTCTCTTATTCCATCAATACCCCAAACATTTGGAATACTAGTAAAAAGAGATTCAATGTCCATGGTAAGGAATACAAATTCTTCATCATTGTCAATGGTTTCCATTCTATTTTGCAACCGCTGTAAAAACATTTTTGTGTCTCTAAGAACTGTATAACAACTATCCAAGAACTCATATAAAATGCCTTCTACATAAATAGATAGAGGCTCAGTGCACCATCCTGCTCCTGATACGATGGGGCGTAAAGGAGGAACCGTGGGATGTTTATGGATTTTAGGGAGTCCATAAATCCTAGGAACTAGAGGTTTTTGTACTGAAAAATAATTGAATAAGGATTCATCAATTAATCCTGTAATCAGTAAATCAAACACTAAAAAAGACACTTTATCAGTGATAGTAATTACAGCTGTTTTTGTCAGCATTTGATAGGTACAAGTATCTCATAGCAAAACCTTCATCTGGTTAACATATAAATCTTTGTCCACTAATACAATTTTACCACCTTTATCTGCTTGTTTAATAATAAGAGAATGTAGATCCTGCAATTCATGTAGAGCCCTGTATTCTTCTGTATTTAAATTATGAAAGGTGCAGCCTTGTGTACCAGGAGTATAAGCTTCATTAAAAGCATTTTCACAGATATCTAAAAATCTTTGTATGCCTGGAGGGGTGGGAGGTACAAAAGTGCTAGGTTTCTTGTATATATTTACATTGACATTTTCATTATTATGAAAACATGCATTTTAATGATAAATTCCTACCAAGCAATTTCAAGTCTGTTAGCATTTCAGTTAAATCTGCCTTCTTGGCAGGTATAAAAGACAAACCCTTATTAAGCAAACTGTTTTGTTCATTAGTTAGAGTAAAGGAAGAAATGTTAACGATAAGATCAGTTTTTACATCCTCCTTTTCTTTGAGAAGTGTGCAGTTCTGTCCATTTGATATTCCCTTGCTGTCTTTACCATATTGGGATTGCTTTTGGCTCGAGCTCTGAAAGGAAGAGCTGCTTTCAAAGTGAATTCTCCCACTTTCAAATTCTCTAAAAAAACACTAGTATCTGTAGCATTTGCTTGTGAAGTGTCTATTGGAGTCTTACCTATAGTGTTTGCATTCCTTCGTTCTTCTGACTTTGAATTTTTATCCACATTCCATGTAGATGTATTCCCATTCACTATAGAAGCAAAAGATGCAACTTGGAGAGTAGGAGCACTAGAATTTACATGTTCTTGGTCAGTTTGTTGTATTGCCATGCTTTCCCTCATCTCAATAGCGTGAGAACAGGAAGTGAAAGCCTGTGTCTCAGTATTTAGTGTCCTACTAGTTCCTCTGTTCACTGTAGCAGGATTATACAAAGGGGGTCTATTTATAGGATCTCTCGGCCATGAGAAGACATTATTATTGCTAAAATCACTTTTATCTCTGTTTAATTTATTTAATTTAACATTTTGAAGCTTTTTCTCATAGGCACTAATGCTTTCACGCAACTGGCCCATTTTATTAAGGGTAATAGTAGCAGGAAAGGTTGCAGATATCTGGTTTTCTAGTGTCACAATTTCAGTTTTCAGCTCAGTTTCAAGAGGTGTAAAAAACTCTATAAGGAGCTCCATATACTTGGTGCTAAAAGATAAATTCAATTCTTGCCACTTACGTAAGAGTTCAGGATATGTATTCCCATAAGTTGGCATATTTAAGATACGTAGACCTTGAGGTATTACTTTAGCTTCCAATGAAGCTTGTAGATGTAGTCTTTGCCATTGTAGTCATTTGTACTTATATAGAAGGTTTTCTAACCCCCTATATTGTGCCTGAAACTCAAGCATTTTTTCCATCTCTGAACCAATATCCACTGTATTTGCCTGTATGTCAGCATTTAATAATGGATTCACTGGTACTTCAAGAAGCTTTAAAAATCGGTGATGCTCATTAGATGATTCTTGGTTGGTATCCATGTCCATACTATATCCACGTGCAGTGTGTCTTTAGCCGAATAAAAAATAGGAATTGGAGATTCAAAAACCAAACGGCTGCAGGTACACTGAGGTGCCCAAAACACACAACAACAGCAAAAGTAAATTAAGGCACCAAAGTTACACACTGGAAATCAGTCACTGTACCTTATTGCAGAAGACAAACGGTAAGCACTTTCACAACTTAATGTTGCTTCATCAGACCACATCACTACAACTGATGCTTGGTTAAATACTACGACAATTAGTATGACATCACAATTTAAAGAGATATTACTCCACTAACATAAGAACATATATCGATATCCATAAGAAAAATGCATAAAATATATAGAAAGGTGTGTATTTACACACAATAATATTTAAAAAGGGGGGAATGTCATCCCTGATGGTTATTAAAATATATATATATATATTTATATATATATATATATATATATATATATATATATATATATATATATATATACATACATATACACACACATTTTGTGCACATATAACCATAATAGTACAATAAAAAATATATAAAAAACTCATATTTAGTGTTTAAGGTGCCTTGCCTTAAGGTAAGGAACTAATGAGGTGCAGCCATTCAAACCAGCATATTTATCTGCTTGTAATTTAGTGATCCATTGTTGTTCTAATTCTTCAGTGTGGTTTTCTACATCACCACCTCTGTTTGTCCTTACTATTTGTTGTAAGATTAAACATTTAAAACAATGACTACTGCCTGTATTCAGGACATGATTAGCTAGAGCATTTGATTGCTTCTGGTTCCGTATGTCCCTTATATGTTCTAACATTCTTTCTTTAAAGCTCCTATTTGTTTTGCCTACATAATAGGCATGGCATGCTTGGCAAAAACAAAAATAAACAACATTGACACTTTTGCAATCATAGTAATTCTTCGTATAAAGTTTAAAACATTTCACAGGATGAATGTACTCATTTTTAGAGTAGACATGCTGACAAGCAGCACAATTCCTGCACGGGAAGGTGCCCTGTCTGTTTGAGAGATTTTTTCTAAAAGACTGATGTTCTCTATTACAGAGCTGCTGCTTTAAAGACACATTATTTCTAAAACTGAAGTTTGGGGTGTCACCAACTGTGGAAACCAGACCTGGTATTTCATGTAATAAGTGCCAATTCTTTTTAATTGAAAAAAAAAAGAAAGAATGTTAGAACATATAAGGGACATACGGAACCAAAAGCAATCAAATGCTCTAGCTAATCATGTCCTGAATACAGATATTATATAATTTTACTCTTTATATAAAGCCTGTACCTAGTACATTTTTTCAACTCACTTTGTATATAATGCCATTTATTTATTGCCTTTTTCCTTCAAGCCAGCTATGATATTCACTTTGTGTATAATATATGTACATATTGGATTTTGTCATTCTCTCTGTATATAATGTCTTGTAACTATTGAGTTTCCCAGAGCTAAGACTGAAATAGGTACAGTGGGATCAGTGCCCTACTCATTTTAACAAATTCAAAATAAAATAAAAAATATATACCATCTGTAAAGAACAGAACAATGTGGGCACAGGCAAAAGTTTCAGGGATGAGAAGGAATTAACAAAATATAAAATACCTCTGTGAATTAGTCTCACACAACATATAGAAATATGTTTAATAGTTCTATATCACTGAGAAATAAGAGCTATAGTTATGCTTCTATCAGTAAAAAAAAAAAAAAACTTCACCATTGTTCCCACATTTCTGCTAATGTAAGAAATGTCTTTCAGTGCAACTGTTTGCAATCTCAAAAACATATTAGCATGAAGAAAATAAATTGCCTCAATCATTTTGTTGCTTCTGGAATAAACAAGATAATTGTGGAGATGTTAGCTGTTGCCTTGGTACCATTTGATGTAGTTAATAGTTAAACATCTAGGATTTAGATGCCTCCTTGAATGAATGTCATACCTAAATGAAAAATAATAGATTAATTTTAACCACAGGGATGTGGCAGGTTGTATAACAAAATTAAGGGAAGTTTTACATTCTTTGTTTAGCAGAACAGGATACTGATAAAAAGAAAACCTAGGGCTTGATAAATTGTGTGCCTTTTGGGGGATACAGCGATGGTATGGCTTACAATGATGCATGCGTCTTGCTTAGAAAATGAGTTCTTATCTTATTAGTTGAAGTCTGTCATATTTTTCATACGATGAACAATTAAAGTGCACTTAGCTGGATTGTGTTGTATAATTCCCTTCTGATTTGAGTACTTAAACAACATATGCCTCAGAGTTAGTTAAACCAGTATTATTATTACTTTATTATAACAGTACTTAGTAGCAATAGTGTTCCTGCCCTGGTTTGCAAAATTTCATTTGAGGTGGTTGTTGCTGGAAAGTTATGTCTCCATAGTGGATTTTCACAGAGCAAAATATAAAGAACCGATGACATGCGTCTATAAAAGAAAAAAGTATAGAATAGTTCTTGATATGCATGGATTTGTTTCTCATCATACAGAATGACTGTGTGATTAAATGAACAAATGAATGACTGAAAGAATACATTAAATAATTTAATGTGAGGTAAATTATAAAGCACTGTGTATGCTGTGATGTCCATTTCATTATTCACATTTTACTCATACATTTCTACTTCTTTTCGTTTCTACGTTCTCAAAAAGAATGACCTGACATCATGAATTACTTGTGTTCCAGTGCATGCATAAGACCGGTCAAATTTCACCTTCATGTGGCCATTGAAGCCTGATATGCTGCCACTCTGAAAATGTCTTATTTGAGCATATATTATTTCATAAATCGAAACATGAAACGATCACTTTAGGAATTCTGCCATTGTTGTTATTTGAGCAGAGAATTGCTGGCCTTTGCATCTTCTTTATTTCTGCACCCCCCATACATCAGTCATACCTCTCAACTGTCCAGGTTTTTGCTTCATATTTTTTGTCTTTTCCTGATAAAATTTATGATTTTCTTGGAAATCATTGAAGATTTAAATCACTAAATAATTCAAAAATTGTCAAACTTTTGTGTTTCAGACTATATTTCCTATAGAAAATACATTGTAATGCAAAGCCTGTCATTCTA